>NC_081414.1:669787901-669985401 GCF_030272615.1 Cryptomeria japonica
AACCTTCAATCACCTACAATTTCTCATTGGAGTGTGCACTTGCCAACATTACAGAAGGTGGATTCCAATGTACAGTTATACTTAAATGACAGCCCCTCTGGTAAATTATTACAGTTGATTAATAGTGTAAATACCAATTTTGATTCTTTGGAGAAGACAACAACTCAGAAAGTTTTGGACAGGTTTAAGGAAGTCAGAAAACAAACATTCCTGAAAATGATTGAAGATGATAGGGTAACACTAAATAAGAGATTGTAGACTATTTCTGACACATTGTCAAAAGCTGGTAAATTGTTTATAAATCTTGCCTCATTTTGCCTAATTTCGCTATTGATATAGATTAATAGATAGGTGTCTGCTAGGGTACGCTTGCTAATATTTCTCAATATTTTGACCCTAATGTAACATTAACAAGAAGTATTGAAGGACATATTGTAGCCTTAAATGATCAGATCTCAAGCCTTCAAACGGATAAGGAGAAATTTCTGAGTAAAGTGGGTGAACTTCAGAACTTGATTGCCATCTGGTTAGATACTATGCTAAGTAATAAGGCAGACTACATGAAGGAAATGGCCTAGCTTGTATCATCAAATTTGAGAGAATTTGGAATTCATACTACTGTACTTAATGCATTTATCACAATTTTGGATAACCTGAAGAGTGGTTGGGAAACTCACCTGGGATTTTTTAAGACTGTTTATGTTGACCTCTTCAAGTATTTGTAAAATGTTTGTCATCTGTATATCAATTTTGGGCAGCACCCCATCTTTGGCATTGTTGTCAAAGGGGGAGAGATGAGGTGAAAAATGTATAGACTAATTGTGTATAGAGTGTATAGTTTGGTGATGCAAATTTTAGGACTGTTGATCTAAAGGGGAGCCTTATAATACTTCCATTCTTGATCCAGTGCACACGTTTCTACACTTAGTTATTTTTCACAGGTGTTGCCATTAATGTCAAAGGGGGAAATTGTTGGCAATTGACACTCATCTGGTGATCTTTGATGCTTGATTTATTGTCTAGGGTTGTCATTAATGGCAACTCTTCTTGGAGATTCGATCTGGCAATTGTGATTCATCTTATCTGGAACCTAGAATTGACCGATAAAATAGGGTATTTCAGTAATATTTTGGTCCAAAATGATTTCCGATGATTGGGGTATTTTTTTTGATTGTTTTTGTGATCTCAGTGATTGGGAAGACTCTTAGGAAGAATGTGATTATAATCTTTTGGTCTGGTGCTATGTTTCATTCAAGATTGATGTCAACTTGGAGCAACATGGTACACTTCTTGAAGCCCACTTGAAGGGGATTGCTTTTGTGTTAAGACCAGATATATAAGATCACGTTGGCGATTGATTTTTGGTGTGTTAGTGGTATGGTGATCCGTTTTGGTGTGATTGAGCATAGTTTCATATCTGCACTTTACTTTCAAACCAACTGGTAGCTGACTAAGGCAGAAATACAGTATTCAACAGAGCGAAAACATTCAGAGATTCAATTCTTAACTGGAACTCATTCTTGCATAGTCAGATGCTACTTGAGAGTTCATTTTATTGTATTTTCTCATTTTAATCAAATTATATGTCAATGAGACTTCCTTGAATGTTGTAGCCACTCGAGCAACTATATTTGAGCAATGAGCTCTAGGTAGTGCTCCTGAATGCAAATGCATTCTCTATCTATGTAATATTTATGTACTCTTGGCCATAGTATATGAATATTGTGGGTTCCAGCCCCACCGTGTTTTTCCCCTTTTCGAGTTTCCACGTAAAGATTTTGGTGTTGTGGATTTGTGTATTCTGTGTTGCATATTTATGTTCTTTTCTGTTATGCATTGCTAATCGGTGGACAAAAAATAAGTTTGTGGATTTGATTTTTAGTAGATCACTAGTTCACCCCTCACTCTCAGTGATCTCTGATTCTAACAGTTTGGGCCTTAAATCTGATAAACAATCTCTACAACACTTCGGCCACTCTACAAGGATTAAGACTAGGATCATATTTTTTGTCTTAGTGTCTTGTGTTTATGCAAGTTTCATGTATTCAATAAAGACCCCACCATGTAAACCCATGCCACTGATTAGGCAACTTGATAAGCCAATTGGGACAATGTGGTCAATAGGGGTAGTAGGATGTCTATTTTTTTGTCTAATACGTTTTTAGGATGTTTTAGCAGTTTCTGGTTGATCCAAGTTGTGTGGATCCCAAACTTGTAGTGTTTGGCAACCTTTATGCAAAAATGCAACTTTTCAAAATGCAGTTGATGTAAGCCTTTTAGCTCCAACTTCCTCCAAATTAGGTTAAGACCATTCGAGAGGGATATAAGACTTGTGGACATGGTTCCCAAGGTGAGAGTTGTGGTTTTAAGTTTGAAAGCAATTGAACATTGAATAAACTGAGTTTTCCCAAAAATTCTGAGCTTGCAGAGATTGTACATCCTTGTACAGATTGAGATGGACAAAACCATTCATGGAGTAGTTACAGGGATGAATCACCTTTTATTTGGTGGTGGTATGAGGTCTTGAACATTTGTGAGTAGTGAGAATTCTTCATTTTGCTGACTGCTACCCAGAAAATAAGGGTTTGGCTAGGGTTTTCCTTGAAAATGGTCATATCTTGCATCTCCTTCCTCTAGAAGTTAATTCCTTTGGTGGAGTGCAATATTGGTCAGTTTAAATTTAGGTTTTCATGGGTTATTTTAGGGAAGGCTTGGTTGTGAGGCGCTTGAAGTGAGTCTAGGTAGGCATCTCCATGTGACTACCTTAAGCAAAATTAGGACAGTCACCTTAAAAGATGATAGTAGTGGATTCTAGGCATGTAACCCTAGAATTAGAGGTTATTCACCATCCCCCACATGCTCATAAAGTTGGTTTTGTAGTTGGGAAACTGGTAGTGTGGGTTGCTTTGCAATTTAGGCCTATCACCCTAATTAGGTCTCTAGGCTTCTAAAGGATTCAAACCCTTAGATTGCAGATCTTGCCAATCCCTTTTGGGGATGAGTGTAACTCCATAAAGGGTATCTGGAATGATAAATATTTTCCCAGGTTGTGTTCATTATTTTGGAGTTAAAGGCAAAATATTGGTCTAGGAGGGCTACTAGCCTAGGGGGTAGGTTTCCAAAGGAGATATAGGGCACTGATGCCTAAGTCCAAAATCAATGTTAGGAATAGTTCCTAGATGGCATGAATAGACCAAATCTAAGGTCCTCAAGAGATGGGTCACTGGTGAGGCATGTTAGAGAAGTTGAAGCATTTAATCATCTTGAGTAGGTGTTGGGTTTGAGTAGTGGAGAGTAGTTCAAAACCTTAAGATGTGGAGTCCTTCCTTGTAGGGTCATTTTTGTCATTTGAAGGGTCGGACCTTAACCTTTTGGACTTTTCCTTAGGTGTAAGAGGGCCTTTGCATCAAGTGGTATCGGAGGTTAGGAGTGTCCTTTGGATAGAAGGAGAAGACAAGATGTCAGAGGAAGAGGGATCCCAAGATATCCCATCAAGGATGACCAATGCTAAGTTGGCTATCTTGGTAAATAAGTAGATGGCAGAGAGAAGAGAAGTCAGGGCTGAGAATTAGGCCTTGAGGAATGAAATGGACCAGTTGAAGGGAAAAGTGAAGAGGGGAGAGAGAGACTCTGGAGGAGATGAAGAAGGGGATGAAGAGGAGATCCCTAGGCATGAAGAACTAGAGGTTCCTACAAACCAAAGACCATTGATGAATGTCCTCAAGTGCATGGAAAGAAGAACAATGGATGTGAAGTTGGATCTGCTAGTGTTTGCAGGCAAAATGGAGCCTGATATAGTGATGGAGTGGATAGACTCCTTGGATAATTTCTTTGAGAGTGAAGACATACCAGAGCACCAAAGATTGAAGATGGCCTAATATAAAATGAAAGGGGTTGCACTGACTTGGTGGACTTTCATCCAAGATGAGAGGGTGAAAGAGGGAAAGAAAAAAGTGGCTACTTGGAAGAAGATGATGACTTTGGTGAAGGAAGCCTATGTTCTAGTGGACTATAATGTCCAATTGCATAAGAGACGGGAAAACTTGAAGCAGAAGGAGATGGACGTGAGCTCCTACACAGAGGAGTTCATGAAATTATGTGTGAAGACCAAGCTAAAGGAGAGTGAAGATGAGAAGGTATCGAGATATCTTAATGGACTGAGATTTCCATCCAAGAAGATTTGAATCTCCACACCCTGCAGACAATCCAAAAATGCTTTCAATTGGCACTTAAGGTGGAGGAGAAGCTAAAGAGGAGACAAGAAAAAAATAACAAAGGCAAAGGGAGACAACAAAGAGGGGGAAGAGGCCCTTTCAGAGGTAGAGGAAATGGTTTTGGATACCAAGGTGATTCTAGTCAAGAAGGCGCCAAAGGAGAGAGCAGTTACAACCAATGAGGAGGCTAAAATCAAAGAGGGAACTTTAGGGGAAAAAGACCACCCTATAGAGGAATATCCCAAGGCAGAGGACCTCCTAGATGCTACAACTGAAACCAAGAGGGGCAAATGGAAAATAAGTGTCCAAAGAAGGCTACAAGCTCCATGGGAGAAAGGAGGAGATACTTGGTGCAGGAATCTAATTGCTAAAGTGTGGCAAGTGCAAATACCTATCAAAGTGTTAATGCTCATGATAGCCATGGCTACCCTGAAAGAGGAGAGGCTTTGATAATGAGGAGATAAGTGACCACCATGAAAGTACCTGATAAGGATCCCCCACAAAGAAAGTCTATTTTCAAAACTACCTGCAAGGCAGGAGGAAAGGTATGCAAGGTCTTGATAGACTCTGGGTCTACTGAAAATTTTGTGTCTCTTGAAATAGTAGAGAAGCTTAAGTTGAGAAGGTTGCCATATCCTTACCCCTACAAGGTCTCATGGCTTACCCAAGGTCAACAAGCAGTGGTAGAAGAGAAGACTTGGGTAGAGTTTTAGATTGGATCATAAAAGGATAGGTTGGTATTTGATATAGCCAAGATGGATGCGTGTCATCTCCTATTTGGGAGACCCTGGTAGTTTGATTTGAAGGCTTACCATGATGGGGTTAGAAAAACCTATTGAATCACCAAATATGGTAAGGTGATAGAACTTTTACCTCTGATGGAGAGTGAGATAGAATAGAAGGGAAAGGATGCCAAATTGTTGTTGGTAGAAGGCAAGTAGTTCATGAAGGAGATTGCAGAGAAGGGTGCAGTTTGCTATGCCCTCATCCCCTAAGTTGAAGGTGACAAAGAAGGAGCAGTTTGTAGAAGGGAAAGAAGAAGGACAAAGGCACATAGAACCTATAGTCAGATAGTTACTTAACAAGTACAAAGGCATCATCTCTGATGGAATGCCAAGATCCCTGCCACTGGTGAGAGACATAAGTCATTGCATAGATCTGATCCCTAGATCTAACCTACCAAATAAAGCAACATACAAACTTACTCCAGATCAGAATGTAGAGATGGCAAGACAAATTGAGGAGTTTCTTGAATCAAGGCTAATTGGAAAAATCTTAAGCCCATGTGCAGTGTTGGCTATCCTTGCACCCAAGAAAGAAGGAACTTGGTGGCTATGCACAAAATCAAGGGCCATCAACAAGATGAATGTAAGGTATAGGTTCCCAAATCCTAGGATAGATGATTTACTTGATTGCTTGGGAAGTGCAAAATATTTCACCAAAATGGATCTAAAGAGTGGATACCATCAGATTAGAATAAGGCTAGGGGATGAATGGAAAACAACTTTTAAGACCAATGAGGGGTTGTCTGAATGGAAGGTCATGCCATTTGGGTTATCCAACACCCCTATTACCTTTATGAGGTTGATGAGTGAGGTCTTGGTGGAGTTCAGAGGCAAGTTTGTGAATCTATGATAGTATACCTTGGTGATATCTTGATCTTTAGCCACTCAAGGGAAAAGAACCTCAAACATATAGATATGGTCCTCAAAAGGTTACATGAAGAGCAGCTAATGATAAATTTGGATAAGTGTTTGTTCATGCAGGAGGAGATCATCTACTTGGGCTTTGTAATCTCACAAGGTGAGGTGAAAATGGACGAGGAGAAGGTAAGTGCCATATTGTCTTGGCCTACACCTAAAAATATGAATGATGTCTGGAGTTTCCATAGCTTAGAAACTTTTTATAGGAAGTTTGTAAGGGGATTTAGTCATGTTTGTGCACCAATTCTTAACACCATAAAGGGAGGACAAAAGTGTAGGTTCAGTTGGACCAAGGAGGCAGATGACTCATTTGAAACCTTGAAGAAGAAAGTTGCAGAGCAACCAGTCCTTGCCTTACTAGACTTCAACAAGATATTTCAGGTTGAATGTGATGCAAGCCACACGGCTATTAGAGTAGTACTCAGTCAGGAAGGAAGGCCAATTGCCTTTTTTAGTGAAAAGATAAATGATGCTAAGAGGAGATACTCATCCTATGACTTGGAGATGTATGCTTTCGTTTAGTCATTGAAGAAATGGAGGCACATTTTATTGGCTAAGGAGTTCATAGTTTTTACTGATAATCTGGCACTCTGTTTCATAAACAGTCAAGAGAAGTTAAACCATAGACACATGAAGTGGGTAGAGACCCTACAAGCCTTCACCTTCAACCTCAATCACAAGAAGGGGGTCAAGCAAAAAGTTGCAGATGCCTTGAGTGGGAGGGTCTTAACTATCAATCAAATCAAGATGGAAAGTGTTGGCATTGACTCCTTGAAGAACATGTATGATGCCAATGAAGACTTTGGAGAGATTACAAGGTATGTGAGTCTTTTGGTGACTGGTATCATGTTGAATTTTCTAAATTTCTGATACAAGATGGATTGCTATTTAAAGGTGGACAATTATGCATTCCTAAGTGTTCAATGAGACTGAATATCATTAGGGAGAAGCATTGTGGAGCAATGGTAGGTCATTTTGGTCTTGACAAGACCCTTGACCTTATGAAAAGACATTATTATTGGCCTAAGTTGCAGGTAGATGTAAGGAAGTTTGTAGAGACATGTGTAATCTGTCAAAAAGCCAAGGGGAAATCCACCAATGCAGGCTTGTACCAACCCTTACCCATTCCTTCTAGGCTATGGGAGAGCATAAGCATGGATTTTGTGTTGGGTCTGCCTAGGACAAGGAGGGGTTTTGACAGTGTTTTTGTAGTGGTGGACAGTTTTAGCAAAATGGCTCATTTCTTGCCATGTAAAACCTCTGGTGATGTCTCATATGTTGCAGACTTGTTTTTCAAAGAAATAGTTTGGATACATGGGTTTCCACTAAACATATTTTCAGACAAGGATGTGAAGTTCATAGATCACTTTTGGAGGACCCTTTGGAAGAAGCTGGGAACTAACCTAGCTTTCTCATCAACCTACCATCCCCAAACGGATGGGCAAACCGAACTTGTCAATAGGTCCTTGGGGAACCTATTAAGATGTTTCACAAGACAACATGGAGAGAAATGGGACAATATACTATCACAGGCAAAGTTCTCATACAATGACACCATACATAGAAGCATAGGGAAGTCTCCTTTTCAAATTGTGTATGGAATCCACCCAAGGGGTGTATTGGAGTTGAGGGATTTTCCTAAGGAAGAGCCCATTACTATAGATGGTGAATCTTTTGCATCAGCCATCAAGGAGGTACATGACCAAGTGAAGTCTCATCTCCAACAATCTGCAAAGAAGTACAAGGCTTATGTTGACAAGAAAAAGAGGGATGTGTAGTTTAGTATTAGGGACTTCGTATGGGTACATTTGAAGAAGGAGATACTCCCAAAGGGTAAGCACACCAAGCTCATGCAGAGGAAGATTGGCCCATGTCATATTTTCAAGAAATGTGGGTAGAATGCTTATGATATCCAACTTCCTCCTGATCTTAGATTGTCACCAATTTTCAATGTGTGTGATCTTACACTTTCCAAAGGTAATGGCAATGAAGTGGAAGAACCAATGCAACTTGTAGCACACAATGATATTCCAAGGCATGAATCACCAAAGTTGAGCAAGATTCTAGACACTACAATCACAAAGAGGACAAGGATTACATTGAGTATTTAGTGGCTTGGCAGGACAAACCAGACTCTGAGGGAGTTTGTATGACAGACAAACAAATTTCCAACCATGGTGCAAACCTACAAACTCTGATCTCAAGTGGGCTTGAGATCTATTCTCTCGGGGAGTATGGTGTAGGAGCACCTCTTCAACAAGAAAATTATGGATCTGAGGATGAAGACTAGGATAATATTATTTGTCTTAGTGTCGTGTGTTTATGCAAGTTTCATGTATTCAATAAAGACCCCACCATGTAAACCAATGTCACTGATTAGGCAATTGATAAGCCAATTGGGACAATGTGGTCAATAGGGGTAGTAGGATGTATGTTTTTGTGTTTTATAGGTTTCTAGGATTTCTTAGTGGTGTTTGGTTGATCCAATTTGTGTGGATCCCAAACTTGTAGTGTTTGACAACTTTTATGCAAAAATGCAACTTTTGAGAGAAAAAGTGTAACTTTTCAAAATGCGGTTGATGTAAGCCTTTCAATGGCTCCAAATTCCTCCAAATTTGGTTTTTAACCATTGGAGAGGGATATAAGCCTTGTGTACATGGTTCCCAAGGTGATATTTGTTGTGGTTTGAAGTTTGGAAGCAATTAAACACTGAAAAAATAGGGGTTTCCCAGAAATTCTAAGTTTGCAGAGATTGTACGTCCTTGTACGGATTGAGTTGTATAAAAAAATTCATGGAGTAGTTGGAGCGATGAATCAACTTTGATTTGGTGGTGGTCTGAGGTCCTGAATGTTTGTGAGTAGTGAGAACCCTTCATTTTGTTGATTGCTAGCCGGAAAATAAGGGTTTGGCTAGGGTTTTCCTTGAAAATGGCCATATCTTGCATCTCCTTCCTCTAGAAGTTAATTCCTTTGGTGGAGTGCAATATTGGTTAGTGTACATTAAGGTTTTTATGGGTTATTTTAGGTAAGTCTTGGTTGTGAGGCACTTGAAATGAGTCTAGGTAAGCATCTCCATGTGACTACCTTAAGCAAAATTAGGACAATCACCTTAAAATATGATAGTCATGGATTCTAGGTGTGTAACTCTAGAATTAGAGGTTATTCAACATCCCCCACATGCTCATAAAGTTGGTTTTGCAGTTGGGAAATCGGTAATGGGGATTGCTTTGCAATTTAGGCCTAATTGCCCTAATTAGATTTCTAGGCTTCTAAGGGATTCAGACCCTTAGGTTGTAGATCTTGCCAATCCCTTTTGGGGATGAGTGTAACTCTGTAAAGGGTATTTGGAATGGTAAATATTTTCCCAAGTTGTGCTCAATATTTTGGTGTTAAAGGCAAAATACTGGTCTAGGAGGGCTACTAGCCTAGGGGGTAGGTTTCCAAAGGAGATATAGGGCACTGATGCCTAAGTCAAAAATCAATGTTAGGAATAGTTCCTAGATGGCATGAATACACCAAATCCAGGGTCCCCAAGAGCATGAGTCACCAGTGAGGCATGTTAGAGAATTTGAAGCCATTTACTCATCTTGAGCAGGTGTTGGGCTTGAGTAGTGGAGAGTAGTTAAAAACCTTAAGATGTGGAGTCATTCCTTGTAGGGACATTTTTGTCATTTGAAGGGTCAGACCCTAACCTTTTGGACTTGTCCTTAGGTGTAAGAAGGCCTCTGCATCATAATCATATCCAAAGGTTTTGGTCGATCATAGGTGATCAAATTGGGTTTGTGAAAGAGGTTTAAGACCTCCGGTATTGAGCTTAACCAGAATTGTACTCAGGGAAAGGAGATTTTATTCTTGTAGTTCACTCATCTTTTCGGATTGTAGTCTATATTTCTTTGTAGTTAGTGAGGCTCCTTTTGTGATGAGAAATGTGCTCTAGGTAATGTGCCTTCTTGCATGTACAGGCCCCTCTTAATGTAATCATATATTTACTACAAAAGTATTATTTGACTGTGGGTAGGATTCCCACCATGGCTTTTCCTTTTACTGGGTTTTCCATCTACAAATCTTGGTGTTATGTGTTATGGATGGTTGGTTAATTATTCTATAATTTATTTTTTTATGCTTAACAGTTACATCTGCTATTTCGGTATTTGGTTTATGCATTATGGTAGAAGGTTTTGTGAGCTTAAAGTTTTATAATCTGTTGACAACTGATTCACCCCCCCCCCCTCAGTTGTTCACCGTTTATCCTAACACAAACAATATTCAGATCATCTGATAACTTGAATCCTTCCAGTTGCTCAATGCATAATTCTTCTTTCAACTCTCCATTCATAAATGCTATCTTCACATCCATTTGATAGACTTTGAAATCCTTATATGCTACAAAATCCATACACATCCAGGTAGGATCAATTCTAGCAACATGAGAATAATTTTCTTGAAAATCAATTCCTTCAACCTATGTGTAAACTTTGCAATCTTTCTTTGTTTCTTACAACCTAACCATATTCATCCAGCTTATCTTGGAATACCCACTTTGTTTCAATAATATTCTTATCTATCAATCTAGATACTAGTTCCCTAGTCTAATTTTTCTTGATTTGATCTAGCTCTCCCTTCATTGCTTTCATTTAATTCTAATATTTGTAGGCTTCTTGAATTGTCATAGGTTTGGACTCAGAGAGTAAATATAGAAGAACTTTCTCTTCAATAGCTTTGTTTCTTTGTTTTTGTCTCCTATAATTTGATTCTTAGAGTGATTTTTCTACACATATCTTGGATTTTTTGATACAGTTTCCAAAGCAACCTGAGTTTCTTCTTACTTGTCTTCATCTTTGTTCTTTTCTTCTTCTTGATTAGATTCATACCTTGCTTGAATACCTATTTCTTTTGAAATGTTCTCATCAATTTTTATATTTTCACTTTCAACAATTTTATTCAACCTCTTGTTATAGCATCTATAATCTTTTCTCTTTGCAAAGTAACCAAGAAATATACCTTCATCTACTCTGCTATCAAACTTTCCAAGATATCATTCATGTCTTCTGATATAGCATTTACTTCCAAAAACTTTAAAGTACTTTACAGATGGGATCCTTCCATACCATAAATCATATGATGTCTTCCCATAATTCTTTTTAAATAGAACTCTATTAAGGGTATACATAGTTGTGTATATAGCTTCTCCCCAATACACTTCTCGTAGATTTGCTTCTATGATCATAGTTCTTGCCACCTCTTGAATAGTCTTGTTCATTATTTCAACTACGTCATTCTGCTAAGGTGTCCTAGGAGATGACAAATGTCTTCTAATTCCATATTTCTTATAGAAAGTATGAAATTCATTAAAAATAAATTCTCCTCCTCTATTAGATTTTAGACACTTAAACCTTCATTCTCAACTCTAGCTTTAAATATCTTGGATTTTTCTAATGCTTTTGACTTCTCTCTTAGAAATGCAACCTAGTTCATTCTAGAATGATCATCAATTAAGAACATGAAATAACTCTCACCTTGCAAACTCCTTGTTCTAGTCGGTCCACATAGGTCTATGTGTATCAAATCCAGTGATCCTGTAGACGATTGTTCTAATTTTTCTTTTCCTCTGAATGTTCACTTTTTCTACTTTACCACTTGACATTCTTTACAAATACTATTATCTAGTTTATTTAGTATTAGTAAATCTCTAACAACTTTTATCATACTAATATAATCACCAATTTCTCAAAGTTGATATGACACATCTTTTGGTGTCATAGCCTACTCTCATTGATCTATGATAATAACCAATGTCCTATATTAGCTTCCAGTTGATACTTGTTTCCACCTATCTTTTACCCCGGAACAATAACAGTTATGGATCCCTTATGGATCTCATAGCCGCCATCTTAAAAGACAACATTGTAACAATTTTTGCACATCTATCTAACTCTCAAGAGATTATGATGTAATCCTTTCACATAGTAAATATTGTTAGTGTTATGCTTTCCATCAAAAGTAATAGATCCAATTCCAACAATTTGAGCAGTCTGATAATTTCCAAATGTAATAGAATAACCATCATATTTTTTCAGCATTACAAACTTACTTTTGTCAGTAGTCATATGATTTGAACATCCACTATCAATCAACCATTCATTTCTATCTCTCCTAACATGCAATGTTGAAGCAGCAGTCTCAACAATCTTACAATTATTAGGTTTAGGTCCATCTTTCTCTACTAAGAATAAACAATCACCATCCTCATAATTTGACTCATCATTTAAAATACCATCATCATCTCTAACATAGTAGGCTTTCTTATTGAATTTTCCTTTTTTTCCTTAAACTTCTATTTTTATCCTCTTTTTGAACATCTAGATGCATAATGACCTATCTTTTCACATTTAAAACATTTAAGGGGTAACATACCTTTATATTTTTTGGTTCCTCTCTTTATCTTTCTCACAAAGTTTTCTTCCTTTTCATCCAGGCTCTCCTCATCACCAGAATCTTCATCTATAGTTTTGATTCTTTAAAGGCTATTTTTTATTTTTCTTTGTCTCTACCAAACTCTCTCATCTCAAATATAGTCAAAGTCCCAAACAATTTTTCTCTAGTGAATTTTGATGGATCATAGGTTTCCTCAATAGTTGAAATCTTGTCACTATAGCATTCTGGTAAAGTTTGGGAGTGGGGGAGGGGAGGAGTCTAGGATTCTAGTGAAGCTATCATTTCTTGGCTCTTACTTGGGTTATTTGGTTCTTCTCTTCCCTCGAGTTGTCTTTTTATCTTGGAATTGGTTTTGTTGCTGTAGGGGGACTCTATGTGGGGGCCTTCTTGTCCTTGTTGTGTTTCCTTTCCTAGATTCCTCTTGATGGTTGTGGGTGCGCCATTTTTCCTAATTTTTTCAATATGTTCTCTATTGTTTTTAGGCTTTCATCCTTCTGCTTTTCTCATCTTGTCCTATAGAGGTGGATCATCCTTCTTTTGAGGGAAAGAGTGGTGGGTTGAGTTTTGTGGGATGGAACCTTGGGAGGGCTTTGGTAAGGTGTTTTGGGACACATACTTTGTACATAATTTCATTCATCTCGGTTTTTGGTGTTTTTTGGCATTGATGTCAAAGGGTGAGATATAGGTGAAAAAAAATCCTTGACATCAAGAGATATGAAGTATTTGTATAGATCATGATTACAAATTAATATTCAGCTCAAGGGGAGCAACCTCAAGGTGAATCCAACAGATGGAAACCATTATCATTTTTCACATGAGTGTTGACATCAATGCCAAAGGGGGAGATTGTTGGCAATTGACACTCATTTGATTGGTTTCATATGTTGTCATTGATGGCAACATGCTCCAGCCTCATTCTTTGGTTTTGTACTTCACTGACAGACACTTCACTTGCACCGACATGTATCTTCACCAATAGGAATTATTCTATGAGTAACGATATAGGAGGCCGACATCATTGGTGAATCCAATAATCATGAATTCATTTTTTTATTTATGTATATATGCAATGAGCCGACATGTATAATCATTTTGTATTATCTATGTAAGACAACATAAGTCATGAAGGATTGTAAGGGTATATACGTCAGTTATTAGATAATTTTGATTAAGGAAGAAGATGAAGTTGTGTGATTAGATAAGTAATGCAAAGATCATGTATATGAGGTCATTTGTGTAGAGATAAATATTCTGTAATGATTTGTAGATGATTTTGGATGCGAAGGTTATTCCGATAAGGGTTTAGGGTTTTAGAACTGGAACAGTCAGAGCTTGAATTAGAACTCAATCAGGCATAGCAGATGCATTAAATGAGTTGAATTTTATGTTTTCTTATTCAAAGTGATTGTAGTCAGTGAGACTCCTTTGTGTTGAGCAGTGTGCTCTAGGCGGTAAGCCTTCCTGCATGTGTAGGCCCCCATTTTATGTAATATTTATTCATATGGCCAGTGGATTGATATTGTGGGTAACAAATCCCACCGTGGTTTTTCCTCTTTGAGGTTTTCCACGTATAAATTCTTTGTGTTACGGTGTTCAATTCTGTGATTGGTTTATTGAGTGCTTTACTTCTTTCAATTATATATGTACCAGTTTATCGGTTGGTGAATGCATGTTATAATAAGGTTAAATTTGAACATTTTGGCAAAATACTAATTCACCCCCTCTCAGTGTTCTTGGATTCCAACAATTGGTATTAGAGCCTTGTGTCTTGGAGGAAGTCTAATAGCTTGAGGGAGATCCTAAATCTAGAATCCATGGAAATGAGTATGGAGAAGCAACTTGAGGTAGTACTTGAAGATTATGATGCTGAAAGGATGAAGAACTTGAAGGCACAAGATGAATTAAATTATGCAAAGGAATTCATTCTTATCCTACAGGAGAGGTTGTCATCTGTTCAAGCTAGGAGGAAAGAACTTCTACAAAATCAGGATAATGAAGAGAAATATGCCCTTAATGAAAAATGTCAGAAGCTGAGTCAGGAGAATGTTGTCATGAGGAATGAAATGCAAGCTCTAGCTATGAGGATGTCAAAGGAGATTGAAGACTGGAAGATGAATGAAGAAAACCTTGGGAGATCTCTGAAAGATAGATCTAAAGAATGAATCTGGCTGCCTCATGAAAATGATATGTTGAGAACATAATTAGTTCAATCCCAAAGCAATGAACAAGAACTTGAAAGATAGATGATAATCCTAAGAGATGATCTGGCTATTGCAAATGACTACAAGGAAAAATTCAAGGTTAGTTCATCATATCTTGACAAACTATTGAAAAGACAAAGACAGAATGAAGATTCTAGTGGTTTGAACAAGGTCAAAGCTCTGTTACTGCAAATGAAGATCAGAACAACCAGAACCAGAGGACACCGGTAAGGCAGTGTAATGCTTATAAATTTAATGGTAGATGCTTTGTTTGTAATAGAGTTGGTCATATGGCTAGGCAGTGTAAAAATGGAGAAAATCAAAACTATAATTACACTCCCAATCAATGTTCCAAATGAAATAAGTATGGTCACAAGACAAAAGATTGAAGAATGAAATTAAAATGTCATGCATGTGGAAAATTTGGACATATGGCGAATCAATGCAGGTCAAGAAATTATATCGATTATAGCAAAGAAATTCAAAATAACAATGTTACATGTTATACATACAACAAGATTGGACACATAGCTAAGTTTTGTAGAAGCAAACATCCATCGGTTAACAATGATGGATCAACTGATAAAGGAAAGAGATGATCAATGAAATCCAGCAAGATCATACCAAGAAATGGGCTAGGAAGTCAGATGATCAATCAAAAAATGGAACTGCTTTGGGTACTCAACCGGCAAAGGATATTGCTCCTGGTGTAGTGTCCACCCTTGATTCAACTTATTTTGACTATAGTTGACTTTTATATTTCACTTGATAGACTTATCTAGACTATATTTTGATGATTTGGATGATGATTACTCATGTGCTTCAGTCACTTATGATTGATGTTAGATACTATTGGACATATGCTATTTTGATGATCTATATGGATGTTGGTATTATCATGATTCATCATGTGATTTGATGATACATGTACTTGATAGAATTTATATGCTCACTATGTGATGGATTATTGATAGATTATATTTATCATGGTTTTTGATGATGATTATGATTACACTAACCCTACTTTGTGATTACATAAGATGAGATGTTTATGAGATGTGTTTGACTATTGTTTGGCTATCTTCGTGATAGAGATGATTCCACATCACTCATTGCGAGCAGGATGTGTCATCATGATTCTCTATCACTTGCTTGTTCTATATATGTATATGTATATGTGGTATTGTCGTTTTGTGGTTCCAGGATTTTGCAAGTACCAGACATCAACTCCACTTGGCTTTACAGGTCTGAGCATGTCTTAGTTCCAATGGCTTATGTGGTTCGGAGATGGCATGAGATTCCCCTCACATACTCTAGGTCTAAGTTGTTCACCATGTTTAGTCAACATCTTGGCATAATTCACCATGTCAGTTAGTAAACTTGGTCCTTTGGTATTGTGAGTCTAGTTTATGCCGGTTGATTTACTTGATGATGTTAGAGTAATTATGTGTAGTTTTCTATTTGGAAATGTTTATTTTAATGTATTTAAATTATAAGTTTTCAATATTTAATTATTTGATATTTATATTAATTTTATAATTAACATTTATTGATTTTATGATTATTTTAAAATTTGATAAGTTTTATTGTTGTTTAATATTTATTTAATATTTGCGATTTAATCTTTAATGGTATTTGACTATTTAATTATTTATTTGACTTTATATGGTTTAACATTTATTTGACATTTTTATCTATTTGGTTCTTTAATTTATTTTATTAGCTTTTGGTTTATTTGATTTTAATTCCCTTTTGGATTAAATTTTGTAGACACCTAAAAATGGTCAATGCTTGCGGAGTCATACTTTAACATTTGCACATTGCCTCATTTTAGGTTTTTGCATCGCATTAACATTTCTCCTATGATTTGCACTTGGTCTTAATCATTTGCGACCATCGAGTCTTTCTTCTGCATTCTTCATTGGTCTCGCTTTCGAATTTGGTCTTGTCGACAACAATCTTCAATCATGATTTTGGGTCGATCTTTGTCCTTTTCAATCTTGTCATATTGCGATTGATTCGTCATCGATCCTTGTCCTTTTCAATCATGTCAATTTGGTCAATTTGTCATTGATTTTTGTCAACCAATCTTCAACAAATCATTTATCAACACTGGTCATTTATCAATTCAAAATCATGATCGAATCAATATCAACTATCCTTTGTCAAGACCTAATTGCCATCCTTGCATTTCTAATTCATCTTCCAAAGTTTTATGATTTATTCATTTAATCTTGTTCGGCATTTTCCCTCTAGGTTAAATAATTTATTTATTTATCCTAGGTCTTCTTGTTGCAATTAAATGTTTATTTAATTGGCTAATTAATTTCCTCCTATTTTTGTAAATTAATTAATGAATGAGAAATTATTAATTAATTTACCTATTTTTCATCAATTTCCTAATTTCCAAGTCATTATTTCCAACTTAATTTTCTAATTTCTCCTAAATTCCTAAATGTCTATTTCTATTTCAAAATCTTGTCATAAATCCTTGCATAGCAATTTGTCATAATTTTGTCATAATCATCAATCAATCAATTTTGCATAGAAAGTGCATAATTTGTCATAATTTGTCATAATTGACATAATTGATTTGCAATTTCCATTTGAATTGAATCATGCTAATTTGATCCATCTCTCCAATTTGTCTATAAATTGGATGAATTTCTTCAATCAAACCCCTTGATTCTTAATTGGTAATCAGGCTATCGAATTTCTAGTTAATCACATTTCTAGTACTCTTGATCAATAATCTTGTCTACTTGCTTTCAATTATGTGTGTGTACTTGTAGGTGAGATCCACAACCAAACCATTTGAAGAGGAAAGAAGAACAATGGAGCCGCATGAAGGAGCATTCAAATCATACCTTTGGTTTGCTTAATTTCTAGTTTTGAATGTTTTTATTTCATGTCTCTATTGAGTGTTGTTTAGGATAGATCATTGCAATTTAACTTTTGTGATTGAGCTTATGATTAGTATGTTTATATTGCTTGTGATGATTTATAATTTCCTAAGCTACATTAATTGGTGAACCCGACGTGAACATACTTGGATCTAATATTTTTTTGAATGTTTTGTGAAGTTGCAGATTTTTTTGTGGAGAAATTGCAGATTTTTCTTCTAAGAAAAAAATAGTCATAATCAATTGATCATGTAAAAAATTTCGTGCAGAATTAAAATAAAAGATTTCTGGGTATATTAGATCACGTTTTTAGCTTTCCAGATCATTTTACGGTTTGTGATTTGGATAAATATTGAAGAAGTTATGACGTTTTTAATTATGCTGCTGTAAATGGTCAAAATTTTCAAAAACAAAATCATGCAACCTTCACCTAGATTAATTTTGCTTGGCAAATTAATCATGCATTCATGCAAATTTTATCTAGATTAATCTAGGGTGGTAAATTTGATAAATTTCACATAGATTAATCTAAGAGGACAAAGAATCACAACTTTTATGGATTAATTTTGATGGTGATTCATTTTTCTTGATTCTCTAACATTATTGGTAGCTTTGTGGCGAAACGCTTGACAAAGAATTATTTCACAAACTACTAATGAATTGTTTGCAGGTTCGCTAGTCAAAGACCAAACATATCAAACTTCTAACTTGGTGGTTTTGCAGGTTGCCTTGGACTACAACTAAACTTTGTGTTTGCAATTAATATTTAGGCACCTAGTGATTTCTAAATAGGATGGAATGAATGCATGTTTTTGCTTTGATTGTTGAGTGTGACATTGGAGTAGGAGAGTATGCTCTCATCCTTCTTAGGGTGATCAAAAATCCAGATCTTCGATACCATGCTCATGTCTTTGATTGTGTGTCACCTTTAGAGGGCCTACCTTCCCGACCACTTTGCTTTTGCAAGCAAGTGATAATCGTGAGAAGGGAACGACCCAAAGTGAGTACGGCTAGAATACCTTGGCATTCTAACTCACTATAAACAAATACCTAATAGGCAAAAGCTTTGAAGGAAGGGTTACGTGGGAATTGCAGTTACTTGGGAAGTGATGACCCTTGAACTCTTTCTCATATCAACATCTAAGTAGGGCCTCTTGGTCTAAATCGTGCTTGTGCGACTACATTTGTTTGGTATCTTGATGGGCTTAATGTCTCAATCACGCTTGCGTGACATCAAGGAGTAACACTTAACAGAAATCCTTACTAAACACCTTGTTTTTAGAGGCCAAAAACCCTTCTAGTTGCTTGAGAAGGACAAGTTCGGATACTTGGAAGAGATACTAAGTTCGCCATGGGGAGATTTCCATGGGGACTGATGCTTGGCTGCCCTGAGAAGTGAGTGTCGTGGAGGGGAGCCTGTGGGGTCAAGCATCTATGTATTCTCCTTGAATCCCATAATGAGTCTACCTCTCAAGTACCTAATGTCCTTTCCTACCATAAGAAATGTGGAAATGAGCATGATTGTCTTGAGTCTAAGTTGCAATATCTTGTATTCTTTACTTGTCAAAAGTTGAATTGCATCTCATTTCAAAAGCAAAATGAATTGATTCAAAACAAGGTTAAACATAAGAACATTTCATCCAACAAAGTTCAAGCACTTTCAAACATGGTTGTCAAACATTGTTCAAAATCTTGTCTGAACATTCATATCACTTACATTTAGGTTCATCCTAGGTTGCATTTTGCAAAGTTCATTGTCAAGTACCAAGGTTAGGTTTCACCTAAGTCATACTCCTTTGCATATCAATAAGGGTCATCCATTTGCATGTGTCCTCTTGCATTAAAGGCATACCATTGTCATACATTCATATTTTCATACCCTAGGTCTCTTCATTAAGCTTAGGTCACTATCATATCATATTAGGGTCATTTGCATAGTAATTGTCCCTTTGCATATAGTGTCAAAACTAGGTTTTGCCATACTTGAGTAATCCAAATCTTTGATAAACCCTAAGTCATTGTTAAGAAGTCTAGACCTTATCAAGCCTTTTCTCTTTATGTCATTATTGTCATTTGGTCAAACCTAGCTTAGTATCCAAGCATATAGGGGAGACTTTGTCATTTTGTCCTTTTGTCACTTGGTCCTTTTGTCCTTTGAGGTCTAGACATCATTTCAATTTCCTAAGGTTCCAAGCACCCAAAAACATAGGTTGCATTCTTGCCATAGATTAAATTTTCATTTATTTAGTTTGCATTTAGTTGCATATCATATATCATCCTTGAAAAATTCCAAAAATGTTGCATTTGCATAGTGACATGTCTATTGAAACAAGGTTCCAAGCACCAATGATGCAACAAAGTTTGACATATCAACCGACAATGCAATCACAATTCTATCCAACCCAACAATAAGGCAATATTGATCAAACTTTTTATGATGAAACAAGTCTCCAAATACAAAAACTAGAGGAGAAACTAGCTCAAGAAAATGAGATTTTGGAACAAAGAGTGAAAACATTGTGAAGAATAGATCACAAATGTCCAAAATGTTTCAAAAACTTCCAGGTCAAAATCCAAATATTGAGCCAATTGATGTAAGGTCTCTTATCGAACGATCAGACATACTAGCTCTCCTCTCCCAAATAGAGATGATGAAACAATTTCAAGAAAAGAGACAACATCAATTTCAACATTATGTGCCTCCACAACAAGAACAAGAAGGTGTTTACTATCAATCAGATTTTCAACCATCACAACCAATGGTCCAATTTCAACAATATGTCCAACCAACTATACAATGTCAACAAATGGTTCAACCAATGGTGGAATATCAATGTCAACAACCACAACCCAACATTCAAAAACAAAGGTTGCAGCACACACCAACCCAAGTTTCAAACATGTCAGAGTAATTGAACCAAGTCAAAAATCAAAACATGACATCAAATCAGAACCAACTCCTTTCCAAACAAGTTCAAATTCCAGATACAACCATGTCAAAACCTCGAAAGAAAGGTGGCTTTATTGCAATGCTCTTTAGGAAATTACCAAGTGAGTTTATTGAGGAAGATCAAAATAATACAATTCTGTCTAGCAATGCCTCATCCCCTCACAAGCAAATTGACTCTCCAGTGGCATCTATCCCTACACCTCTAGAGGTTTCACAAGAACCTTCCATATTGTCCTCATCAAACAATACACCCAAGGATGCAATTATCCAAGGGATATCCATAATTGATTGCCAAAATAATCCAATTCATGATGCACATCCTTGTCATGTTTCAAAAATACTAGAACCAATGCCACCATGCACTTTAATGTCATTACCTGTTTTAGAGGACCCTATTCGAAGTCCCTCTTCCTCATGTTCAAGCATTGATTCCTTGTCAGAATCCATCACAAATGTTCAAAGTGCATTTCCTTCATCCCAAAACATTGAGCCCTTGCCAGAATCCTCCATGCATATCAAAATTCCAACCTCATGTCAAGAGGATAATTTAGAGCATGAAGAAACGTGTCCTAAAGAAAATCAAGATCAAGATCCCAAAACCTTATCATCCCATCCAATTGTTGACCAGGACCCCAAGTTCCCAGGCACTCACGATGATTCCCCTATTCTTGTCCATCCTATCCAAAGTCCTATTGACACTCTATTCCCTGAGCAAGATCAAGATATGCCAGTCCATCCAATCCAAAACAATCCCCTTCCATTTCATGAAAAATATGTCCTTTTAAATCCCATTGACATTCCACTTCCTAAGAAAGATCAAGATATCCTTTCCATCTTTTCCGATGATCCCATTGAAAGTCAAGAGAAAAGCACCTTTAAAGAGGATTCCAATGATCTTCCTCCTTGTCAAAATCAAATTATTCCTTTAAATCCTCCACAAGATCCTTCTGTTCCTCCATCTCCTTGTCCTAATCTCATTTCTTTTGATGATCCCATTAT
Organism: Cryptomeria japonica; assembly: GCF_030272615.1. Taxonomy (NCBI): domain Eukaryota; kingdom Viridiplantae; phylum Streptophyta; class Pinopsida; order Cupressales; family Cupressaceae; genus Cryptomeria; species Cryptomeria japonica. The sequence continues at coordinate 669,809,307 of NC_081414.1, forward strand.
TTCTCCCATTCCATCTCTTGAAGAGCCTGTCATTGAACCACGTCCACTACACAATCCTAGTCCCCCTCATGATCCTAATCCCCCTTATGATCCTAACGTGTCAGTGCAAGATGTTCATGAACCCTCGACATGCATAATGGGTTCTTCCACTTTGGTGCAATCCGATCCACTTCAAGATCTCATTATTTCTCTCATATCATATCCACCTCATAATGGACTCACGTCTTCTTCCCAAAGAAAAGAGTATCCTACAAGTCAAGATATTCATAAAGGCAAAGGAGTAGACCTTCATGAGAAAGAATCCCTCCATATCAAAGAAGATCTTAAGGGTCATGTCTACAAAACTCACTCTCAAGACGTTGGTATCCCTCCATCAAAATCAAAACCTATCCCTTCCCCATCATACTTTACATCCATCTTAGGTCCCTATATCCCTTCATCCTCTATGCAAGGTCAGCAAAGGCACACATCCTTGAGTAAATTTCATCAATCCAAAATAACTCCATTTCATTCATATCCATCCATGCATTCCTTTCCCCCTCCAAGCAATTTGGATGCCAAGTATAAACGTCATAAGTCTAGCAATCCACATGTATTTAAGGATCAACATGTCCAATATAATCGACATGTCAAAGCAAAGAACAATATGATCTATAAAGAAAAAGAAAAATCCAAAAGGCCACAAAGGCCCACTGAGCAAAATATAGCAAAGTCAATATATATATGGGTTCCTAAATCCCTTGTGCAAGCAATGCACTCCAAGGAACCACAAAGGCATGAAAAATCAAAAACCATGTGGATCCCTAAGCGGCTCCTTGAAGCACAAAAGCCTAAAGAAACATCCAACTTGGCATCCAAAGTTGCTATTCCTCCATCCAAACCTCTCAAATTTGTCCCTCCATCACCTTCTTCATCCATTTTGGGCCCTTATGTCCGCAAATCCCTAGCTATTCCTTCAACAAAATCTCCATATCCAAAACCCACTTTTCCTCCATCAGTCCATCACCCCTCAAGGTGTGTGCCAATGTCGATCTTGCCAACATTTCTATCCACTCAAGCACAATTCTTCCAATACCCTATCCATTATCCAATGCATATTTTCCATCCTTCGATCCCTCTGATCCAATCCTTTGCATAAATCATTGCCTTAGTTTCATCTCATTTTCCATGTCCTTATCCTACCAACGTCTTTGAGCATAATTTTAAAGGTCATGGTCCATTTATTTCAAGGCTATTATCCAAAAAAAAAAGATGTTTGAGTCCTTCTTCCATCCCCTATCATGTGTCCATCTTCTATTGAAAAAGTCAAAATACAAAAAAAATACAAAAAAAAATTGAAAAAAAAAGTAAAAAAAAAAAATTGAAAAAAGAGACAAAAAAAAGAAAAAAAAAGTAAAGCAAAAATAATTCGTCCACTGGTGAAAACCTGGCAAACAGGCGCCTTGGGCAAGTACCATGATGAAAACCTAGCAAACAGGCGTCATGCATAATTTATGAACTTCTTGCACACCACACTTGGGGGCAGGTTTTATCCTATCATACCATGTCATTACCCTCCATTATCCTATTGTCCCTCATGTCCAGTTTCCCTTTCCACCTTTGATCTTGACAAGGCTGAGGATCTTCATGAGCATCACGCATCTTGTTTGTAGCTTTTAGTCCATCATAGCTTTTGGTCTTTATCCATTTGCTTATTACAACCTTTCATTCATATTCCCTGTCTTATTGAAACTTTTTGCCACTATCCCTTAGCCTATCCCGACCTTCAGTCCATGTCCCTTATCCATTCTTGGTCTTGCTTATCCTATCCATATCTTATCACTATCCATACACTCTTTTTCATTCCTTGATCTTGATCTGTAATAAGGACGAAAAATTTAAACACGGTTTCAAAAACCTCTTGACATGTCCCTCATGCCATGTTCCTGTTTTACATTGTCATATCCAGTCTCTTGTCCCATCACGCAATAGCCCTTGAAAATTGCATCCGTATTGTCTCCATGATAAAAGGCCTTTGTCTTCCCTCTATCCACCATCATTTCAGCAAGCCTATTTATTCACCTATCATATTCCTTGCCTTGCTAGACACTGGGGGCAAAATCATTAAAAAATTGCAAAACGTCCTGAAAAAAATCTCTTATAAAAATTGAAAAATGTCCTGAAGAAAGCTCATAAACAATTGAAAAATGTCTTGAAGAAAGATCATAAAAATTGAAAAATGTCCTGAAAAAAATCTCATAAAAAATCGAACAATGTCCTGAAATAAAAATCTTCAAAAAAATCGAAAAATGTCCTGAAAAACTCCCTAAAAAGTCAAATAAAGTCCTGAAAAAATGAACCCAAAAAAATTTCAAAACATTAAAATCCAAAAACAAGCATTTTGCAATAACTGATCCTTTTTGTGCATAAGACAGATCACTGAGTATACATCTAACAACTCGCAATCGCACAATGTGCTTTAATGAAATCACGCTTAAACAGATGAACTTTTTACTTAAACCAGATATTCAAACTGATCAAAATTGTCTTATCAATCAAACGTTACTATCAAAATCATTCGTCCTTGGCACACTATCATGGGTCTTATACAGGGTGTGGTATACTCGAAACCAGACTGTGTCCTATCTTAGACGGGGTACCACATTCCCTGAAACCAGACAACATGATCGTCCTATCAGCACTTTCAACTTTTGACAATGAAGATCAAGATGTTTGTTTGATTTGTTGGAATTTGTGCATCTTATCTTTTTATTGGTTTATCTTTGGCTTCGGTCATGTTCCTATGTTGCTTGATGATGTCACTGAGTGATTTAGAGTGACCGAGATTGATCATGGTCCTTTTCTTGATTGTGATTGTTGTTTGTCTGTGATGTGTCTGTCTTTTGCAAAAAAGGTTGCATTTCAGCTCTGGCCTTCAATGCCATGATGCTACGCATCCATTTTGCTACATAAAAATAAAGGTTCTCACCTACAAAGTGCATTACTGAAAGCAAGTTTTTCTTCATCTCTACCTGTCCTCTATCTAATTTCTGCCTACTAACATTTCTTCCGTCAGTCTTGTCAGTCTGTTTGCTCCTATCATCTTCTGTCATTTTTATCGATCAATTGGCCTCTTCTCTGCATGTTTTCGACCAATTCCTCAAGGGGGCATGCATATGTCATTATTATTGTCTGGGGCATTTTCATTATTGTTCTTTGAAACAACGCTTAAAATCGCATTGTCTCAAAGAGGGGCAAAATGTAGACATCTAAAAATGGTCAACGCTTGCGGAGTCATACTTTAACATTTGCGCATTGCCTCATTTTAGGTTTTTGCATCGCATTAACATTTCTCCTATGATTTGCACTTGGTCTTTATCATTTACGAGCATCGAGTCTTTTTTTTTCATTCTTCATTGGTCTCGCTTTCGAATTTGGTCTTGTCAACAACAATCTTCAATCATGATTTTGGGTCGATCTTTGTCCTTTTCAATCTTGTCATATTGCGATCGATTCGTCATCGATCCTTGTCCTTTTCAATCATGTCAATTTGGTCAATTTGTCATTGATTTTTGTCAACCAATCTCAATCAAATCATTTATCAACACTGGTCATTTATCAATTCAAAATCATGATCGAATCAATATCAACTATCCTTTTTCAAGACCTAATTGTCATCCTTGCATTTCTAATTCATCTTCCAAGGTTTTATGATTTATTCATTTAATCTTGTTTGGCATTTTCCCTCTAGGTTAAATAATTTATTTATTTATCCTAGGTCTTCTTGTTGCAATTAAATGTTTATTTAATTGGCTAATTAATTTCCTCCTATTTTTGTAAATTAATTAATGAATGAGAAATTATTAATTAATTTACCTATTTTTCATCAATTTCCTAATTTCCAAGTCATTATTTCCAACTTAATTTTCTAATTTCTCCTAAATTCCTAAATGTCTATTTCTATTTCAAAATCTTGTCATAAATCCTTGCATAGCAATTTGTCATAATTTTGTCATAATCATCAATCAATCAATTTTGCATAGAAAGTGCATAATTTGTCATTGTGTAGGAGAAAAAGTGACACTAAGCAAACATGCCCTAATCTCACTTTCAACCACACACTTGTGGAATACGAAAGAGCCTAGAGGTATCACACAATTGGCTACTTCTTTTTGTGGAAGAGAGAGCCACGGGCTACCTATTAGGATTTCTATTCCTTTGTTGCAATTGAAAGATGAAATGATGCAAGTTCAATCCCTAACCCCAAAGTGCAAGTATGAACTAATAACAAGATTGCAGAATTGAACTTAACCAATGTAAAGTTGTAAACACAAGGACAAGACAAGAATGTAAATGCGTACCCGGAGTTAAAATCTGACTGAAAATGTTCGGGACGGGGGCACGGGCGCCACTGTCCTGATTCTGCCCCTGAAACTGCTCCGAAAACTGTTGTTTTTGCACTCTGGAAAAGCTGTCAAAAATGCTGAAAATGCTGTCTGTCAGGAGGACCAGGGCACCCAGCGCCCCTGTCCCAGGGACCAGGGCACCCAGCGCCCCTGTCTTGGCAGGACCAGGGTGCCCCACGCCCCTATCCTGGTCTTTTGCTCTGAAATTTGGTGCGGAGTGCTGTCTCGACCTGCTATTCCCGGATCTGCAACCTGCGGCGTTGTCCGAGTTCCGAAACCTGCACTTATATCTGAAAAGATGTTTGGGTGGCTATATAGGGTTTTGCCTTAGTCAAACCCCCGCTTCGGTGATTTCCACCTGCACGAATAGCCAAGTTGTATTGTAAAATGTATTGTGTGTGCAGACCTAGTGTGTGTGCAAGGTCCTAAGATGCAAGTAAGCAAACTAGAGCAACCTAGAAAGTAAACCCTAATTGCTCATAAATGATAATGTAAATGCTCTAAATCAAGATGCAAAGTGATCTAAAGGATGAATAAAGGATATGTTGAAGCTTATGCAAAGACATGAAAACAACATGAAATCATACCCAACCCTCAAGGGAGGAGTACAAGCCAATCTTCAGTCGGTAATCTCCTATTGTTCTTCAATGTCTTCCAAGCCCTAAATGGATGAATGAAATTGATAAATGCTTGATAGAAGGATGTTGAATGTTGTTGAAGTCTTCAAAGATCTGCTCTTTTGCTGCATAGAAGGTCCTTGAAAGCCAAAAATTCCCATCCCTTCAAATGAAGAAAGAGAGCTCTTATGTATGAAACCCTAGGTCGTAATTTCATCTTTTGGCCGACCTAGAGATTGAATTTCCCGCCAATTTCTTGGGGTTAAGCTTTATTTTATGATTGGATCGCGCTCCTAAAATTTCGGGAAAAATGTCCAGGACCATGTGCACTCCGGGCGCCATGGTCCTCTCCGGGCGCCATGGTCCCGACAACTTTTCACCAAATTTTCAGGCCCGTCGGATATGATGATTTTAGAGAGAATCCCGAAGTTACAGGTGATTTCGAGATGTTTTGACCCCTGAAATCAAGCCCCCAAGTTCAAAATAGGACCTAATTAGGGTTTTTGATTAAATGATGTATTGGAAGAATAAAATGAAAGGGGCACACTTTAATGAAAGGGCCCAACTTTATGATGTAGGAGATGATAAAATAGGACCTTAGACCTAATTAATTTAATTAATTAAGTGCTAAAGGGGAAATGCAATGCAAAATACAAAATGCGCCAAGGCGGGTGCTAAACTAGGTGTGAAATTGTACCACCCTAGCAAGTGCGTACAATTTACGACGTTACATTTAGCCCCCACTTTAGCGGTCATATGAACACTACGTGCATATGCAAGCTAAAGTACAGAAAAGTAAACATTACTTGAAAAAGGATATATCCATAAGTCTGTCCAACGATGCCCCCAGCGGTATCTGCAGTACACAGTTAGGAACCACACCCTACAAAACACACGTTAGATCACAAAATCACCTAATGCTTACTAAGGAAGGTGATGAAAATTCGAGGGTAGCTATATGCCCCCCCCTGTTTCGGCTTGCTAATTTTAGTGAGTTGAAACAGGGTATCATGTTTACCACTTCGAATTGTTAAAGAATATTGATGACAAATGCTCACAAGAAGATTTGATATGAGATCAAAAACTAATGGAGAATCATTTGGTAAGAAAGAGGACTACATCTCAATTCCAACACAACAAAGAGTGTGAGGATTTGAGAGTTCTCTAACACAAGATGAAGGATGTAAACATGGACTTCTCGCCCCTAGATCTCGTCTAGGCGATCCATGGGAAAAAGGACATGGAAAACTAGCCCCTAGAGTCTGTCTAGGTGATCCATGTAAGAGAGGAGAGTGAGAAAGTCTAGCCTTATGCTGCTAGTTCCACTCAACCTCGTGCATGTGTGTGTAAGTGAGGTTAGAAGCATCTCATAGGAGTCTATGCCCGAGTATGCTACAACCTGTATATGTATAGTACAAAAGCATGACATCTCGCTCTAAGAGTCTGTGCTCTGGTTCCGAGAATAATCACCTTGCATAAAAGAAAAAATGGAGACATCTCGCTCTAAGAGTTTGTGCTCTGGTTCCGAGAATGACCCATTGCTCAAAAAGTGTAATGTTTATATCATAAGCAAAGTAGAACAAGGATGCCTACCTTCATCACAAAAGAAGATACCCCAAACATGCAACAATGTCGTAGATCCAAGCAAGAGAGTTTTGCACTCTTTAAGCAAGGATAAGATAATTGAAAAGGGATATCTTGTAGTATGTGTAAAGGAGATCCTTAGAGGAGAAGAGATCTTTGTACAAAAGACACCTATCCTCGAGAGGAATTGTCTTAGACAAATATAACATCTTCTAGAATAATACAAAGAAGAGAATAAGAATGCAATACTTCCTTCTTTTGTGAGGTGAAAGTGATTCTTAATAAAAGATGATGCTCTTTTTAACCCAATTGGGAGAGTGAATTCATTATGGATGTATTTTACCAAGTGCAAAAGAGGTTGTAGTCAAGGACTTACACCTCTTGTAAGAGAGAATCCTTGAACAAACGACAACAAATGCATAGAAGGAATAACATCAAGTAATAAAGTTCACACCATCCACGAAATAGGAAAAAGTGGATCCTTAGATAAAAATAAGGAAAGATCATTGCCTCCCAAGGATAAGGTCAATGAGAAGGACTTACACAATCTTCCAGGGAGAGATTTAGACATAAGAAAAATGTACTACATACTGACATGAGTTCATGCAAGCAAGACATTAGTGTATGTAAAATGCTCCTCACAAGAAGTGGGTAAGGTAAGAAAGAGAATACACATCTTCTCCCATATCTAGGAAAAGAGGATTCTAAAGAAAAGATGATCAATATTTCCACATTATTACCCCAAAGGGAAATTTTAACCATAAAAAGAAGAGATGTATGAAATCACTCTTGTCCCCCTAGGAACAAGAAAATTAGGCTATTATGTTGCTTCAAAAATATGATTGCACTTGAAATTGTACCATCATGAATGACAATGAGCCCCCAGTAAATGAGCTACCAATGTCACATAATGATGAGCAACATAACAGCCATTAATGTTATTTAAAGACATGATAGATTGAATGAGGTATTTGAATATGACATGCTAAATGCTCAACTATAAGTGAGATCAAAAACATGTATAAAGTGATAAAAATTGAAGAAGAAAAGTCACAAGAAATCTTAGAAGAGGGATGAGTGTAATTTATTAGAGCCTTATCCCTAGAGGAAAGGACTTTATGATGAATAGGAGATAAAGATTCATAAGTGGATTTAGAAATTTGAGGGGAGTCATAAAGAGATTTGTTCATCGCCAGGGGAATGAGAGTTGATAGAAGTAGAAGATGATTTAGTTGAAGAGAGATCATCATCACTACTAAATATAGCATTCACACTGAGAGATGGTCTTTTAGATGCTTTGGTGGGCTTGCAGGGATTATAGCCAAGTCCAAAGGCATAATTGTGAAGATTATTCTCTAGAGGAACCTTTATCCCTTGTTCGTGAGCGCCACAACCATTTCCATGATACCCATGCTTAGCAAAAATGCAAAAACCACGACCATAACGATCAGCCATTTCAGAAAGAGAAGGCGGTTTTTCATAAGACAAAGAATCAAACTCTTCAGAATTAGAAGTGTGAGGAGAAGAAGTTTGAGAAGTGGCCACAAAATTATTACTCATAGGTTCAGGTAAGACTGATTGATCTCGAGTTTCTTCCTTCTTTTTAACTTTAAGCTCTCTAGGAGGAACCCTATACTCACCTACAAAGGTGGGATTGAAATCAAGAGATCCCCAATCGTCTTCTGCGAGAACCTTCTCAAGATCAAAAGCCTCTTCATGTGTAGACTCAAGTCGAGAAGGATCTTCTTCAAGAGCTTCAGACTCATCGAAAGAATTTTGATTATTAGAGGGTGATGATTCATCCATAGGTATCTTGTTTAACGAGTCATCACTAGAAGAGGAAGACTTAGAAGAACTCCCTTTAGAAGTAGATGTTTGCAAACAAACCTGAAGATTAGTATCACCTATCAAGGTATATGTCTTATTGTTATAAATGAATTTAACTTGTCTATGCAATGTAGAGGGGACAACTTGCATACCGTGAATCCAAGGTCTCCCTAATAACAAGTTGTATGTTAGATTTCCCGACATAACATGGATAGGAGTAGGCAAAGTAATAGGTCCCACTGTGATGGGTAAGGTGATAATACCTAATGAAGACTTAGCCACATTATCAAAGCCTCGAATGGGACGAGAGTCAGGCTCAATAAGGGATGTGTCCACATTCATCTTATGCAATAGATTAATGCTACACACATTAAGGCCAGAGCCATTATCTACTAATGTTCGTCTTATAGCAGTGTCATTTATGATAACCACAATCATTAAGGGATCATATTGATGTTGAATTTCACTAGTAGGCAACTCATCTTGAGTAAACACAATTTGAGCTTTAGGATTCATCATAGAGTTAACCAAAGACACTATATTACTAGATGTATTAGGTGGAGGAACATTCAAATCTTTCAAGGCATCTTGTAACATTCCATGATGAGCGGAAGAAGTTTGGATCAGATCCCAAAGGGATATCTTAGCAGGGGTAGCTTTAAGTTGTTCTATGAGATCATATTCCTTACCAAGAACTTGTGAAATACGTGGAGCTTGGGGAAGAATAGGTTGGGAAGGAGGAAGTGAAGTTGGGATAACTGGAGGAGGATTAGGTTGCCTATTGTTTCTAGTATTATAAGTATGGGCAACCGCATGATAACTCTCTCTAGTCAATTGCTTAGCATACTCATAAGGGCTCTTAGAGTAATAACCTCCTTGCACAGTAATAACAGGTTTCTTTAGAGTGCAAAAAGAATCATTAGCATAACCACCTTGAACCACTAAGATAGGCTTATTTAAAGGTTGAGAATTTTGAGAAGGACAAGCACCTTGGACAGTGAAGAGAGGTTTGTTAGGTGTTTCATTCACATGTATCAAATTGATTGAGGATGGTTTAGAGGAATGAACAAAAGTGTTGGAAGAATTATTGATAGTCTTCTCTTGCACTAAAATCTTATCACAGATTAGATCAATTTTAGGAGAGAGATAAGGGATAGGCATTGATGTTCTAGTAGGAAGGGTAATACTAGGAAAAGTCATATCATCCTCTATCAAAGGATCTACATGGGGAATAAACTCTCTAGGAGAAGGATCAACATTACTCTCTAAAGTCTCACTTTTGAGAGGGAGATCTTTGAAAGAGATGTTAACCATCTTGCTTTGAACTAGGGTATCCTTATGAGTAGAACCAAATTGAGGAGAGGGAGATGCTTTATTTTTAGAGGGAGAATAATTGAGATTCAAGGAAGGTGAGAAACTATCAAGGGAGTTTTCAATCTTGATTTCATCCCCTTTGGCTAGGGGTAGAGAATAATCTATACCTTCTTCTAATGGTTCATCCCAAATAGTGAGGTTGTTGAAAGGAATGTTTGAAGTATTGTCAATTTCGGGAGAGGAGATAACATTGTTTATTAATTCCTCATCCTTGGGAGGGAGAGCATCAATAGATGTGTTAAACTCATCCTTTTTCCTCAAAATATGTTCAATAGGGGAGAGAGAATTAAGGAAATTGCTTATTATTTCATCTTCTTTCTCTAAGGGATGCTTATGGGTAAGACCAACTTTAGGAGAAGGGTAAGCATTTACCATGAATTCATCATCTCTAGTGGGAATTTTGTTGGAAAAGGAAAGGCCATCACTAGGAAATGTAGGGATAATGTCATCTTCTTGCACAAAAGGATCCTCATGAAGGGAGTGTTTTTTAGGAGACACAAAGGCATCAAGGGCATCATTCAACAAAGCATGATCATATCTATTAAAAGGTTTATCTTTTGATTCAAAAGGGGATATCTCTTCATAGAGGGGATCATTGAAAACAACCATGTTACTAGATTTAGTGGAAGAGCTGATAGGAATGTACCCTTGAGGGGAATCATTCGACTTATCTTTCTCATCACAATGAAATGGCATAGTAACAATGTTTATGAGTTTTTGGTAAAATGAAGGTTTGGTATATTTAGGTTTCAAAAATTCATCTAAAGCTTCATCTAACAAATAATCATCACAAATATGAACATCTTGCAAATAAAAATCTGACATTTTGAAATTGCATAAAATTTTAAACACACAATGCAAAGAAACACACTTTTTTTTAATTTTTTTTCTTTTCAATGAAAATGAAATGAAAACACACTAAATCTAGATCTAGATCTAACAAATTCAATGCAAGAGGAAGCAATGATAGATTCACGTCGGGTTCACCAAAATGTGTAGGAGAAAAAGTGACACTAAGCAAACATGCCCTAATCTCACTTTCAACCACACACTTGTAGAATACGAAAGAGCCTAGAGGGATCACACAATTGGCTACTTCTTTTTGTGGAAGAGAGAGCCACAGGCTACCTATTAGGATTTCTATTCCTTTGTTGCAATTGAAAGATGAAATGATGCAAGTTCAATCCCTAACCCCAAAGTGCAAGTATGAACTAATAACAAGATTGCAGAATTGAACTTAAACAATGGAAAGTTGTAAACACAAGGACAAGAAAAGAATGTAAATGCGTACCCGGAGTTAAAATCTGACTGAAAATGTTCAGGACAGGGGCACGGGCGCCACTGTCCTGATTCTGCCCCTGAAACTGCTCCGAAAACTATTGTTTTTGCACTCTGGAAAAGCTGTCAAAAATGCTGAAAATGTTGTCTGTCAGGAGGACCAGGGCGCCTAGCGCCCCTGTCCCAGGGACCAGGGCACCCAGCGCCCCTGTCCTGGTAGGACTAGGGTGCCCCACGCCCCTGTCCTGGTCTTTTGCTCTGAAATTTGGTGCGGAGTGCTGTCTCGACCTGCTATTCCCGGATCTGCAACCTGCGGCGTCGTCCGAGTCCCGAAACCTGCACTTATATCTGAAAAGATGTTTGGGCGGCTATATAGGGTTTTTCCTTAGTCAAACCCCCGCTTCGGTGATTTCCACCTCCACGAATAGCCAAGTTGTATTGTAAAATGTATTGTGTGTGCAGACCTAGTGTGTGTGCAAGGTCCTAAGATGCAAGTAAGCAAACTAGAGCAACCTAGAAAGTAAACCCTAATTGCTCATAAATGATAATGTAAATGCTCTAAATCAAGATGCAAAGTGATCTAAAGCATGAATAAAGGATATGTTGAAGCTTATGCAAAGACATGAAAACAACATGAAATCATACCCAACCCTCAAGGGAGGAGTACAAGCCAATCTTCAGTCGGTAATCTCCTATTGTTCTTCAATGTCTTCCAAGCCCTAAATGGATGAATGAAATTGATAAATGCTTGATAGAAGGATGTTGAATGTTGTTGAAGTCTTCAAAGATCTACTCTTTTGCTACATAGAAGGTCCTTGAAAGCCAAAAATTCCCATCCCTTCAAATGAAGAAAGAGAGCTCTTATGTATGAAACCCTAGGTCATAATTTCGTCTTTTGGCCGACCTAGAGATTGAATTTCCCGCCAATTTCTTGGGGTTAAGCTTTATTTTATGATTGGATCGCGCTCTTAAAATTTCGGGAAAAATGTCCGGGACCATGTGCACTCTGGGCGCCATGGTCCTCTCCGGGTGCCATGGTCCCGACAACTTTTCACCAAATTTTCAGGGCCGTCGGATATGATGATTTTAGAGAGAATCCCGAAGTTACAGGTGATTTCGAGATGTTTTGACCCCCGAAATCAAGCCCCCAAGTTCAAAATAGGACCTAATTAGGGTTTTTGATTAAATGATGTATTGGAAGAATAAAATGAAAGGGGCACACTTTAGTGAAAGGGCCCAACTTTATGATGTAGGAGATGATAAAATAGGACCTTAGACCTAATTAATTTAATTAATTAAGTGCTAAAGGGGAAATGCAATGCAAAATACAAAATGCGCCAAGGCGGGTGCTAAACTAGGTGTGAAATTGTACCACCCTAGCAAGTGCGTACAATTTACGACGTTACAGTCATAATTTGTCATAATTGACATAATTGATTTGCAATTTCCATTTGAATTGAATCATGCTAATTTGATCCATCTCTCCAATTTGTCTATAAATTGGATGAATTTCTTCAATCAAACCCCTTGATTCTTAATTGGTAATCAAGCTATCGAATTTCTAGTTAATCACATTTCTAGTACTCTTGATCAATAATCTTGTCTACTTGCTTTCAATTATGTGTGTGTACTTGTAGGTGAGATCCACAACCAAACCATTTGAAGAGGAAAGAAGAACAATGGAGCCGCATGAAGGAGCATTCAAATCATACCTTTGGTTTGCTTAATTTCTAGTTTTGAATGTTTTTATTTCATGTCTCTATTGAGTGTTGTTTAGGATAGATCATTGCAGTTTAACTTTTGTGATTGAGCTAATGATTAGTATGTTTATATTGCTTGTGATGATTTCCTATTTCCTAACGTAAAAATTTATTTTCATATTATATTATTTAATAGTTTGACTTTTTATTTCTAAGTGGGGTGTATGAGCACAATAAATTAAATAAAGAAATAAAAACAATCCCACTTAGTTGAATAAGTATATTTTATTTACTTTACCTACCCTTCACTCTCATTGGTTAAATTCAAAATGGGTGAATAAATTATATTATATGGTGGGTTGGTAAAATATACTCCAAAATAAAATATTTTGATTGGCCGAAATTGAGGCTAGGGTTTTTGGATTATTGTTGCTTTTAATTTTCATTTCCGTGAGGTTTTTCAGTTGATTTTTGGCTATTCTCTGGAAATTTCTCCAGCAAGTTTTCTTCCTCGGTTTTGGATTGCTGCACTCTTGGTTTTTGGTTGGAGCTTGATTAGATTTTGGTTTGGCTTATGGGAGCTCTTCTTCAACTACAAACCATCACATAGGTTGCAGGTTGGAGGCTTCTCCATTGGTTTCTTGTTTTTCTTTCAAAGTTTGAAACTTGTATGCTCCGTGTTTGATTTGATTAAAAAAAAGGGGGATTTGGTTTATGCATTCTCTTTAATCTTCCTAGATTTGGAATGGGTAGCCATGGGATTTTAGATTCTTCGCTTGGTTTATAGTTCTGGAAATAATGTTTCCTGTGCATTATCGTGAATGTTCAACATGAGGAATATCTTGTAGATTTTGTATATGTCTTGTGTGAATTATTTTAATAAGATTTCTATTGTATATTAAGGAGATTTTAACCTGGTAGATGAGTTCTTATGGAGATTGTGAATCTGGGGAAAAGGAGAGTCTTTGTGAGCTCCCAATCTGGCTCTACTGTAGAGGAGACTCACAGAACTTTTTTTTCTTTTTTTTTTTTATTTTCACTCATTCCCTTGTGTATGGATGTTATTGGTTATGTGGAATGTCTTTTTAAATGTATTTTGAGTCATATATTATGTTGGCTATATTTTAGATTTCAAAGTTGTGGAGTATTTCCTTAGTTTTGACAGTGCTGGAGATGTTCTTCCTCCAAAAGTCTGCATTATGTTTTCAATTGGAGTTCCTTGGGTGAATTTTATTATTTTATTTTGTTCACATATTCTTATAGTTCATTTTGTGCCGATTCCAACGCGTATAAATATGTCATATTTGGCTGATTATATTTTGACCAGTTTTGATTCTGCACTTAAGTAGTTTTCTGCCAAACTTTACTTCTTTTTTTATGCTCTAAAGTATCAGTCGTATGTGCCATTATGTGTATTTTTAAGGTTTTGTCCAGTTTGAAGTCTGTTTGATGTTAGTTGGATTTGGGGTTGTACCAGAGGCTTTTTGGGGGCATTTATGATGTTGTCTAATGTTTATTTATGATTGGTGATGTCTTCATATGATTTATTTTTGAGTTTTGTATGCATTTTACTCCATTTGAGTTTTTCGTGCTTCCTCTCTTGTTGATGCACCAAGAGAGAGATTGAGATTCTTGTGATTATGTGCCAGCAAGTGGATAGGCCTTGCTAAGATTATGTGATGATTCATTTTAGATTTGATGGCATTTCTTATGGCCTTGATATGTTTATTTAGCCGAGAGGCTCATTGATTTTTGGTTCTCATGATGTTAACTTTCACATGTTTCATGATTATGAGATGATATTGTTGTTTGCATATGGATTATTTGTGATTTCAGATTTATGTATATTCTCAGATCCAATTATGATTCTAGAGTCTCTTGTGTTGTCATGTTTGAGACCATGTTAGGGGGGAGTGGGCTTCCTTGTGATGACCGAGGTCACGAGAGATAGGCTTGCATGAGGTTCCTTGTAAGGATGCATGAAGTCTAGACCACCAAGGCACATTGGAGTTTTCCATGATTTGTAAATAAGTGATAACCTAATAATTGATGGGTTGGGTAGTTAGATTAATTAATAAGATGATAAATTGATTGTGCCTCATGACTTAGTCCTAGGGAGGATGTTTCAGGATAAGCATGTGAAGGTCATGAAGATGGTAAGCTAGTCTCCCTTAGTATCTCATAGGTTGAGATGGCTCCACATGTCCATCAGGCTAGTGCCTTGTGTTATTATGTTATTGTGTTATGAGGATGGCATGTGATGACACTCCACTCCTACATGTGTTTCCCTTATTGATTTATGGTTATTCTTTTGGATGCACTTATGTCTTGATGCGTTTTATGCCTTTGGGAGTTCATTCTTGTTATATTGTGTAAGTTCTTGCTTGAGAGTCTTTGTGAGGTTAGTCTCCTTGGTTTTAGGTGCCAGCTTAGGTTTAGAGTGTGTGTTGGGACCTTGTGTCATCTCCTAGCACAGGGGGTGGTTCCTTTGGTTCCACATGGTCGGGAGGTTGGTGCTTTTAGCCATTGGGATGTTCTTTTGGATTCTTCTTGCGTGATGTGGATTCTTCTTCATGATGTACTATGGATGTACCTTATAGAAGATTTATGTAATGGATAAGATAAAATATATGTAATGTAGTACTTTTGTATATCATAGATGGAATCTTGTAGTAGAAAGAGCTATGCTCATGATGTATTTAATGTACTTATATTTGTAGATGAATTGTAGTTGGAAATTGGAATTAAGGCCTACTTGTATTGTACTATTGTAGAGAGGTGATCTTATGAGTCATGGAAATGAATGGATTATAGTTGGAATAGAATGGAATTGCATTATGGATTAGTTGTATTATCTCATGGGATGATTAGAGGCTAGTTAGAATGTTAAATAATCTTGAAAGAGGAATGTTCATGGAGTAATAAAAGAATATGTTATAGGATGTTAAATGGATTTAGTAAACATGAATGATTCATATAGATGCATTGGTAGAAAGAAAATTATGCATATCATGGGAAGTAAGTAATGTTGTAGGTTGCATATCTCACGAGTAGATAATTATATTATGATGCATTAATGAAGGTGAAATACACCTTTCACATGCATAGTATGCTATTGTGGAAATGGATCTAAGTAATGATGCTAAAGTACCCTAGGGAAAGATTAATGATGTTGTGATATTTCCGCTTGCGTTAATTCATGAAATGAGTAATGATATATGTTCATATTGGTTAATTGATGAATGCATGTAAATAGATGGAGATGTTATGTGTTGCATTAGTTGTTATTAGATGTTAATTTTAAAAAAAAAAAAATTATCTCCATTTGTATATTATTGTTTAGTTTCTTTAGGGTATTTTGGCAGGCATTACACCTAGACCAACAGGAAGCTCATCTGGTAACTGAGGCAGATGCATTTGGGGTAGAAAAATTTCATGAAAATATTGCATAAGCCCCAGGAAGGAGTTCTAGAAGAAGTTCCAGACATTGGAAAAGGTTTATCCAGCATGGAGATGTCTGACTAAGATCCAGTATGTTCCACTAAAAGACATTCATACCAATGAAGAATTAGGGTTTTTCAAAGCTTAAAAGGTTGAATCCACTTCATTTTTTATTACCTTGCATTAAGAGTGATTAAGAGTGATACAAAGCGAGTCTAAAGAGATTCAAAGTGATCACAAATCTTCATCAACGATTCCACCAGCTCTCAGAAGAATTCTCTAGGGTTATTCACTGACAACCATTTCTCAGGAATTTCTTGCAATCACCTTTCATCATGGAAGTTGGATCATCCTCTGCACCTAATTTCATTGCAAATCCAACTGTTGTCAAGGTTAAGGATCATCCCAGACCAAATTTCAAGCAATGTCTGCATATTGCCACCTTGGATGATTCGATTGGTTCATTTTCACCAGTGATTACTTTAGTGGCAAATATTTGCCAATGGCAAATTTTTCACGTCGGCCTTGTCGAAAATGGTGAATATTTTGTACTGTACGGGGGTGGCCATGTCGCCAGAACATTATCAATTTACGTCAACGTCACGGCCCGATCACCATATGTTTTATGCAATTAAATGTTTCTATGCGATGATTTCGCCAATACAATATATGGTGGACGCACGGTAAATTTAATTATTTCACCTACACTCTCCGAGGTTGCCTTAATAGATGACCTTAATTTTCCTATAGGCATGTGAAGATTTGTTATCCGGGGGGACCCAATTCACCTGACATCTTGCCGACGCGTGTCTCTAGTCACCCTAACTTTCGCCAACTATATTGTATTCGCTATTCGCCTATTATTTGGACGACCTATAATCGCCTCGAAAATTACATAAGTCGTATTTGGACGACCTATAATCACCTCAAAAATTACATAAGTCGTGTTATAATTACACAGGATTTGCCAAATATTTGTATACTAGTAAATTCCCACGGAATTCACCATATAAGGATTGGTATAAATACATGCAAAGATCAGATCTATCTCAACACAATCTGGTGGGTTCTAGGCTCTGAATTCTGATCAATAGCGAAGTTTCAGACCAAGGAAAATCATTGTTGTTGATTGTATTGGCGACTGCCTGTTACCTAAAGCCTAAAGGTGAGTGATCATATTTTTGAACTGGTATATTATATATTATAGTCTATTATTGCTTCTTCAGAAAATTGATATTTTTTTGGCAGCCTTTATTTCGTTGGAGATGTCGAACAGGAAGAGGGGTAGGAAACCTGAATGTGGGGAAGGCTAGGAGAGGCCAACAAAAATTAGAACGTTGTCTTTGTACTTTGGCATTGGAAAAGATTGTGGTACTGGTGAAAATCAGGAAGGTACATCATCACAAGTACAAGTACAAAATTCGCCACCTGTACCACATGTTGAAGATGGCGGCGAACCTGATATCTCAGATCAAAATGATCTTGAAGAAGATTATTTGGTAGATACCCAAGTTAGCCAGAATGATATAATCGACTTGGGTGATAATTCCATTGATGATAATGCATGGAAGGGGAAAAGAAAAGCCATATCAAAAAATGGTGAACCACAATCAAAAAAGGATCGGGAGTGGGATATGTCAGTCAGGAATTTTCAAATTAATTGGGCATCAAATTATCCATTCATTAAACTAGTGGAGAATCCAATTGAAGGCGAGCCTCCAACAGAATGCAGGTGTAAGATTTGAAATTGGAAAAATAAAAAGAAAATTAGGTTGTAGCTAAAATTTGACACCATAGAAAAGCATATGGGTAAAGTTTATGAAAAACAAATGATAGACGAAGTTGAAAAATCAGTGATAAGATGGAAAACAAAGAATGAATGTAAGCATGTGAGGAATGTCGAAGAGTATTATTTTCATGAGAAATTATAGACGAAGCCTACTGAAGTTAAAGGTTCTATTGAAGCTGTTTTTGGAAAAGCAATGCAAATAGAACAACTGGGAAAAGTTGTTCAGTTAAGCATTGTTTTTCATATTTTGAGCAGAGGGCGTGCTATGATAGATTTCCCATCAACTAGTGGTTTATTATACTTTTTGAAAGTTTCTAACTATCCTAATAGACACTGGTCAGTAAACAGTGGATGGGAATGGGCAAGTTGTCTTGCTGAGGTTGAAATAGAAGATGTACAGGAAAAATAAGAGAGTCAAACTTCATTGCATTTTCTTTAGACGAAGTTACGGCAGTAGACAATACTTCATGGGTATGCATGCATGTTTATACTATAAAGAATCATTCCCGCCAACCTCATCTACTATTTGTTGCTAAAATGAAGGAGAGTGCGACAACGGAAAATTTATTTCAACTAGTAAAGAGAAGTTTAACTGAATATGGAGGTATGGATGACATGACGGTAGCCAAAAAATTGGTTTGTGTTGGAGCAGATGGAGCTTCAGTAATGCAAGGTCACAGGAATGGTTTTTGTACAAAGATTGAAACTTCATTTGCACCGTACATTACTACAATTCACTGCATGGCTCATAGAATGAATCTAGCTTTTGGAATTGTGAGCAAGTTTGCTTCGGTTAAAAAAATTGAAATTTTAATCAAAGAGCTCTACTCACACTTCTGTCGAAGTCCCAAGCAATTTATGGAATTTCAACACTTTGCTGATGGATTAACTAATGGGAACAAGCTTCTCAAGGATAATGATATCAAATGGATCTCTTTGGATGGTCCAGAGCATCGATTTTTTTCAGAATATCCATCCTTGATTGGACTATTTCACACAACTCGTGATGAATCAGATCAACCAAAATTTCCTAGATTTCTTGGCAGGTGAAGTAATTTAGAGACACTCTTAACTTTAGCAACTCTTCTGCCCATGCTAGAGGAAATGAGGAATTTTATGAAAGCTGCCCAAAAAAGAGCTTTGTATATTGCAGAATATGCTATGCTGTGTAAGATGACATGCATGACCCTCGATAATCTCTATCGAAATGAACCAACACTATCTGATGAAAAATTTGTTAAGTGGCGGACACTCACAGATTTAACAATCCTGATAACTTTTTACAAATCGGTGCAGATGGGGAGGTATGTGCCAATGTACGGGGAGTTGAGATACCAATGCACTTCTATGCCACGGTTGACCCCGAGGAACCAGGAAAGCACCCTAGGAAGAAACTAGCAAGAGTTACAAAGGAAGATTTCGACAAGATTGTTGAGACTGTAACTACTTCTGTGAAGAAAATTGCATATGATCTTTCCTCAGAAATTAGAAGCAAATTCCCTCCTAACAACCTACTCGAAGCCATGTCTATTGTGTTTCCTCATTATTGGAGCCTCAACAGTGCATCTGATTTTTGAATTAAGCTACTGACTTTGATAAAACAATTTTGCACATCTAGAGAATTGATTGGAGTAACTATAAATGGAATATTAGACAAAACTCATCTTCGAGAGCAATCATCTCATTTTGCATACACTATGAAACAACAATATGCCAAAATGGGGAACCCCCGTGAAGAGGGATCAGTAACAAGGGTTTGGAAATATATAGCTGAGAACGCATCCTTGCGTGATTCAATGCCAGAATATGTGAAGCTTGCTGATTTATGTCTTACCATGATATTGGGTTCGGTGGAAGATGAGAGAGTTTTCAGTGCTTTGGGGTTCCTAAAATCAAAGCTAAGAAACAAACTAGACAAAAATTTGTAAAATTGCTTGAGGCTCTATACATCTAGGTATGATGTCCACACTTTTCCTTACGATAGGGCACTGCAAATCTGGAGGTCCAAATGTGAAAGAAGAGGTTTGGGCAACACTTCAAACCAAAGTGCCAGTGGGACTAGTGGACCTACTGGTAGCATTGAGATGTTGTTCGGCGAAGATATGCAGACTCGGTCTCAGAGTAAAGAAACCACATACAAGAATCAAGAAAGCACTGAATTTGATGAGGATGAATGGCAACTGTAAGAGATTGGTATTTATTAATCTTATTACTGTATCTCATCATTCATATTACAAAAGCATATTACTTTTTGCAATTAGAATTTAATATTGATTTGTAATTTTATTTTTCAACTTTCTATTTCCAGATTTAAAATAGCATAATAAAAAAAAACCATAATGTGTTTATTGATACAGAGATGTTTATTGTTTATTTATACATGTTTGAGTCTCAAATCTATGTGATATATTTCAGAACCATATGATAAATTTCATTCAATAGTAATACACATGTCGAGAACTTAGATTTTCATTAATTCTTTCAAAATATAGCCATATGATACATTTCATTCAATAGTAATACACCAATCTGTGTGATTCTACATGCCAATTGCAAAAGTGAATACAAAGTGTCAAAACCCTTTGCAAATGACCCTGAATTCCCTTTTATAGAAACAAGAGAGCAACAACAACTCCTGTGTGATTCTCCAATGTCCATGCAAAAGTGAATACAAAGTTTCAGAACCCTTTGTAAAATTGCAAATGACCCTGAATTCCCTTTTATAGAAACAAGGGAGCAACAACAGCTTCAGGTCGAATTGCAAGTTTGCAACATGTGAACACTGAACATCAAAATCACAAACTCAGCACATATTTATATGGCCATCACATGCCGTATTAGCAATTTAACATCTGCTGCATGCTTGATGTCTCCTGTTCAAAAAATAGAGTTCAAAATTAAATATTAATTCACGCCATGAGTCATGACAAATTAAACATAGATACTAGCTATAGGAGTGCCTAAAACCTACTAATCAGAAATAGAGAAACGCATAAATGTTAAAGCAAGGGAGAATTTGAGAATACAAATTTACTGGCTAGAGTTTTGCAGTGTACATCATAGATACATAGGTTGGATTAGCAAAATAGCAATAACGAGTGCTATTTTTTTCCTATTCATAAATTAGATTCATAGGCTGGATTAGCAAAATAGCAAACAGGAAAAAAAAAAAACCTTGAAATTAAGAATAAAAGAAGAAAATTGTGTAATACATACTATGATTCTTAAGAATTATGTGCCAGTTTTTGTAGGGTGCTCCACTCTTCGTCTGATGGAAGGTCAATATTCTGTAAACTATGGAAAGTCAACTCCAACTTCGTCAACATTCCATATTTAGAAGATTTACTTGACATCACTGTTTCATCCAATAGCGAATTTAGAGTTGTAAATGGTTGGATGAATTCCAGAAAGCTTTTGGGAGTTGTGTCCTTTGGAAGCAAGTCTAAATTAGACTTCATTTTTTTCTCCATGATTTCTTTGTAAGCTTCTTCTCCAATGAATTTATTTTCTGTGTCAACAGGCTTAGGAAAACCAAGTTTAATCAAATTATTTTTCTTTTCTTGCAGCTTCATTATCTTTTGTCCACAACTGTCCATAACTTCTGATGTTTCCCTTAGCTTCTGGCATTTTTGAATGATAGATGATGTCTTAACTGTGGCATCAATGCAGCTCTTAATTCCCTTAGATGCCAAGTAGCTGTCACTGGAACTGTAGACTACTTTCAGAATCTTTTTTGTGATTTCCTCTTTTGAATAAACATGTGTGCTCTTCTCATAGTGCCATTTGATTTTTATAAAAATTTGTCTCATACTTTCAGTCAATTGAAACCATTCACACAACTTCTCACTCCTCTGCATTATTTCCCGCCAAATGTTTTCTTGTATATACTTCGTTGTATTTTTCATATTAGCTTTGAATCTATCATCCAAAGTTTTTATTTTATCATTTGCATTGTGCAGGTCTTCTTTCATTTGTGCACATTTTTTTCTTTCTTCCTCTACTTCCTCTTGGAAATGTTTTTCTTTTTCCTTCCCATGATCCAATAGGTCCTATAATTTTTTCATTTCGGTGGCAGCAGACTCATAACTTCTATATAATTTTTGAAAACTGGCTTTTTCCTCAACAATTTTTTTACTGCTTTTAGCCAGTTTTTCTGTCAGGTCCTTCAATTCTACATCCTTCTTGTCCTGCTCTGCAATTTCTACTGCAAAGCCCGAATTTTTTATCCTTTTCTATAATTCATTGCACTTGCTATCTGATGCTTTCCTCCTTGATTTTTCATTTTCCAGGTCTGCTTGTAACTTTTCTATTTGTTTCTCCAGTTTATTTTTTTCTCTCTCCACCTTTAGCAGTGAAGTGTAGACCACTTCGTTAGTCCTTTTTGACGCACTAATTTTGTCCACATTATGTACTTTGGAAAATCCCATTTGGAGGGTGCTAACTTGAAATTGAGAGGGATCTATCTAACTATGTGGTGGATTTTTATCTTTAGATGTGTCCGGGGGCATAACAACCATGAACTCCGTCATATCTTTCTGTGGGTCATATGTTGGAAATACCCTGTTCCTTGCAGGTTGTTCATTTACAACTTCAGACACGGAATTCCTATGAAATGCTTTCTTTTTTTCTTTATTTGTTTTTGTTGTGTGTTCATATTTTTCATAGTAATCACGAAATTGAAAATTTGGGCTTGCTGAAGCAATTGAATGTTTGAAAGGTGACATAGGAATACCATAGGCTCCAGTTCCACTTATTCCTATGGTTTTAACTAATGCTTGACCAGGATTAGGATTACCAACAATAGTTCGTGATGTTGTCCCACTCCCACTGACACTTTCATGTGTAGTTTTCATAGTCTTTTGAGGTGTGTGATCTAAAGCTGCAAATGATTGATTTGTAGTGTCAGTGGCACTTGATATAGGATTCTCAATAGTATGAGATTGAGTATCTACCTCTAGTGGCCTCTTGCGAGAGATATTTTGTTGTTGCCCTTGTCCAACACCAAGACAACTAGTATCAGTAGTAGTACCCATGCCAACATCACCAATCATAGTGGCACTTGACTGAACAATAATAGGAATACTATCCCCAGATTCCCCACCAGTGGCAGTGGCACTTGATTCACCACCAATGGGAATACCATGATGGTGGTGGTTGTGGATTTGAACTTGAAACAAATGTAGGTGGATTCTGAGGGTAATGAGTAGTACCTATCAGTGACGAATTTGAAAAATCAAGTCCAATGACTGGTTTATAAGGACCTTTTGATTTTGACCCACCAATCACAGTGGCACTTGACTGAACAATAATAGGAATACTATCCCCAGATTCCCCACCAGTGGCAGTGGCACTTGATTCACCACCAATGGGAATACCATGATGTGGTGGTGGTTGTGGATTTGAACCAAAAACAAATGTAGGTGGACCCTGAGGGTAATGAGTAGTACCTATCCCTGATGAATCTGAAGAATCAAGTCCAATGACTAGTTTATAAGGACCTTTTGATTTTGACTGTGATGGAAGTTGTACCTGAAGTGGATACCAAATGCCCTCTCCTCTGGGACCTAGACCACCACCTTCAAAACCCATTTTTTCCACAAGGTTTGCCCCTTTGCTATATTTGTCTTTCATGGACTCACTGACTCCACCTAATATTTTAGGCACTATAGTAGTTGTTGGAGGGGGCTCAATGACAACCTCATGCTCATAATCATCACCTTCAGTCCCACCATGCTCCATATCCCACAATTTGCTAAACTTTTTATCCTCGTCGATGCTCTCAAATTCTGCACTTGTCTTTGGTTCACCGAGATTCCTCCTCATAGTCCAAAAATCATTTATTTTGGTTTGAGTCCAGCAATTCTCTTTACATTCGTGTAGAATTGATTTGGGAATAGTTTTCTTAGATGGATTAGCAGATTTTATGTAGATATTGTAGGACCTCCTATTTTGGATGCCCTCATTGCCTTGGCCCTCCATAATTTGTGATGAAATTTCTTCATTTGAAATGTTATTGTTAGCTGCAATTTTCTCCATCTCTTTTTTAACCTCATCCCAAGAGTCCTTGTTTCTAAGCCTTTCTAGCAATGGTTTACTTTCATGTTGACATAACACTGAAGAGTTCCCATTTTTCTTAAGCCTTGCTTAACCTACACCGATTGGATCAAACTGCCAGAGACCCTCGTCACCAAAGTTAAAAAATGTCAAGAAATCATGTGCCACAATGAATGCTTTTCTCTCAAATGCGAACCCTCCACATGAGAAAGGCAAGGAAGGAAATATGCTCTTCTTTTGCTGACCATGGAAGTGCCTATCTGTGATATCGAATTCCCATATATACTCTAATACAAATACCCTCTCTGTCACATGTATTGGAAGTCTGTATGGTTTTACTGTCGATCCATAAAACCTTAACATAGTGAATTCTTCCATGAAGAACCAGTCAGCCAATTCTATTTGACTTCCAAGTTGAATGCAATCTCTACAAGACATAGGCAACCTAGGCATTGGAGTGCTTGTAATTTCATTATACATTGGTGCCAAAAAGAAGTCTACAAAATGGTTGTAGTTCTTTCTGTTATCATGCATCCTTATCTTTGGGCTCCAATCGTATATTGGATAGTTTGTTCTCTTCCCAGTCTTCTCATCAATCTTATAGCTCACAATTTGAATCTTGTTGGTCTCAAATATTGCACGATACTTGGATAGAAGGAGATAGCACAAGTAGGATGAGAACCTAAATGTCTTACAAGAACCTTTTTTGATCATAAGTAATTGTTTTTGCATGGATATTACAATGTGATCAATAAAATTATATCTTACTGGTTGACTTGCACATTGGATATTATAAATCATTTCAAGAAGGCTTGCACCCACTTCCCTATCATTTTCCAATCCCAGGCAAAACGACAGCAAGGAAATACTGTCCTCAACCCATGGAACAAAAATTTTAGAATCATAAGGAGGCTTATGATTCTGATCCAACACAATACCAGTACCAATCTTTATTAGACCTTTGATAAATGAATCTTTGCGACTTAGATCGAGACTCTCATAATTCCCTACCAGCTTTTCAAGGTCAATTTGGACGTTTGAATTTTGGGCTTCAAATTCTAGGTTCAACAAACGAGCAAATTCTCCCTCGTTTATGGATAGAATTTCCTCTTTTGTATTTTTATTGACAATTGCTTTTTTATCTTCATCATAATTTTTGGCGCAGACCATGACAAAATCAGGGCAAGGGAATACTTCAGGTAACACCATGCTTCCCAATCCAACATCCCACGATGCGATTTTATTTGTTATTTTTTGTAACATTGGGTTGAAAATAGAAAATTTTGCCCTGGATGCATCTGCCACCTTACTAGACAATGTATATCTAATATCTATGATACGCTTTTCACCATGGATAGCAAGGTCATAAATATCATGATATTCATCAGTGAAACCTAGTGTTTTAACCAGTTCGGTTAAGTACATTTTGTTTTTCACTTGGCTTCTTGTTGAACTACTGCTTCCCGTTTTCCCCATCACTATTATTGTTAATAATTCAAAATAATGCTAGGCAGCTAGATAAAAACCTAAAAATGCTAACCCTCAAATTGGACCACGAGATTACCAAAAGCAAAAAAGGTGGGATGTAGGTGTTCTAGATTTTACCCGAAAATTGGAATTTCTATTTCACTAGATTGGCGCAAACAGTCTCTGTTGCAACTTGCATTCCTCAATCTAGTAGTTGTTTCTAAATCTCCCTCGATTTACAAGTTTATCCAAGAAATGAAAGACGATTATGATTTACGAGTCTCTTATTTTAAAAACTCTAAAAAGTAGAAAAGTAAAACCTAAAGGGCAAAATATCAAGAATCATGTTGTAATTTTATTAATTACTATTAATAACTATTCGATGCCGAAGGACAAAACATTCATTACTTCAGTATAAATTCTGAGGACATTAAGAACTATGTTGTAATTTTATTAATTATTATTAATTATTCGATGCCGAAGGATAAAACATTCAATACTTCAGTATAAATTCTGAATTTCTAAGGACATTAAATGTAATACATTCAATTCCAAGTGAAGTTCTCTCAAATGTGTTCACTTCCCACATTCGGGCCAAAATCCACCTTAAGCCGTTGATCTTTGCTGATCCAACGGACGAGGGACCAAGGTACCTATTGTGACTTTACGGGTGATTTTTTTAAGTATGTTTAATAATTTTAAACTTCCGTCCGAAAAAGTGCTTTACAGTCTTACTTAAATTTAATTAAATTTAAAACGTTTCAATTCCGGGCGACGTTCTCCCAAATGTGTTCACTTCCCACATTCGGGCTGAAATCCACCCTAAGCCATTGATCTTTGCTCATCCAACAGACGATGGTACCTGTTGTCAGTTGTCATGGGTCCCATCACTTCTGCCAGTTTTCAGGCACGTAACCATACTTGTGTCACTTTTCCGGTTTGATTTTTAGTCTATTTAATCATTTTAAACCTCCGCCCGAAAAAAAGCTTTATAGACTTAATTGTATTTAATTACATTTAAAATGTCCAATTCTGAGCGAAGTTCTCCCAAATGTGTTCACTTCCCACATTCGGGCCGAAATCCACCCTAGCCGTTGATCTTTGTTCATCCAACGGTCGCGGGTCGATCTTACCTGTTTTAAGATGTAGTGGGTCCCATGACTTTTGCCATTTTTCTGGCACGTCACCATACTCTCGTCACTTTTCTACTTTGATTTTTAGTCTATTTAATCATTTTAAAATTCCGCCCGAAAAAGAGATTTTTAGAATTAATTATATTTAATTAAATTTAAAATGTCCAATTCCGGGCGAAGTTCTTAGAAAGGTGTTCGCTTCCCACATTCGGGCCAAAATCCACCCTAGCCATTGATCTTTGTTCATCCAATGGTCGATGGTACCTATTTTTCGATGAAGTGGGTCCCACGACTTCTGCCATTTTTTCTGGCACGTCACCATACTTGTTACTTTACTGGTTTGTTTTTAAAGTCTACTAAATCATTTTAAAATTCCTCCCGAAAAAGAGATTTATAGTCTATAGAGTCATAGACTATAAGTATTAAGTATAGACTTTCACTTAATTCTATTTAATTAAATTTAAAATGTTCAATTCCGGGCATTGGACAATAGTTTGAGATAACTATTAAAAATAATGTTAATATTATTTGTAAAAATTTTAAATTCAAAAATAGTATTAAACATGAAACTTAGTTTCTAGAAAAAAACAAATAACTAAATAAAAATATAAATTTTGATCTGCAATTTGAAAGGTAAAAGTTTAATATTAAAAAGAAAACATTCAATATTAAATCTAAAATATTAATTTAACGTTTAACAAAATTCTTTGAAAATATGTTTACGATATATCATTTTCAAAAATAGTTTAAAAATATATATAAAATTTCAACATAAATTTAGTCTATTAATTTTTAAAAATGTGCAACTACAATCCTCAACCTGTTAAGGCGAGAAAATTTGGAAAGTACAAATGCCAAGGTGGCGATTAATTGTTGCACAAGGAGTTGTCTACGACATGCCGCATGAAAGGAGGAAGGGGAGGATGGCAAGAAATCTTTTTCGTGATCTCATGGCATTAATATCTTATTGTGCACATTCATTACCCGGCCTATAAGAGTTAAGACGGAGGCAGATTTTTTTACCTTTTCATCTATGTACCACTTTTTGCTTTGAAGCAGCTGCAAGTGCAGAACAAATCTATAGTTCATAATTCGTAGAATCATACCTTCTATAAGACAATGGAGGCCAATTTCACACTTCGAATAGACAAGAAGTTGGTGCCCTTTTTGGGCAAAGTATCTGATAAATGAATGCAAGGACTATTTAGGTTTAAGGAGGAGAAGTTGTGGGCGGCAGCTCGACTGATGCTTGCAGAGGAGGTGGCACATATCAGTCACTGATATCGAACTAACATGGAGGTTTACTCTCTGATTATGGCGTGGGCCTATGAATTCAAACCGGAGCTGGAAAAGGTAAAACTCACATTGGTCAAATTGATTGATGGGGAGTTTTTGATTAACCTGGATTCAATCTTGGAGTGGGTGGTGTCGGGAGTTGGCATTCGAATTATGGAAGGGGATGACAAGGAGGAATTGCTTCCTTTTATTCATGGCCCAGAGGATGAAATCAAATACCAGTGCCATGAACGAGCCCGAGTGGGGTGGGAAGCGATGAAACTCTTTGTTAAATTAACGAGGGTGGATGAAGTCCTGAATGCTTTGCATGTGGTGGCAAGGATGGAGGTTGGTAGGGCATTGAGAGATAGGGCTGAAGAAGGAAGGGCCATACAGCTACTGGAAAGCTTGGAGGGCGACCCCGACTTCGAGTTCCTAAACTGCATTCCAAAAATGAAAGCTGAAGCGGCAAAAGGGAAAGCCAAAGCATCGACCTCTGAGGAGGGAAGGGACTAGGAGGACCAGGGGGATAGTGAGACTGAGTGAGCGGCCTATCGGCAATGAACTAGTTTTTTTGTTTGCTTGCTATAAGCTGTGGACAAATTTTGTATCTTGAAACGTTTCAATTAATTGAATGAAAAAACCTTGACCGATAAACTTTTGTATCTTGCAACTTTTGAAATTTTGTATTTTGAATGACTATATAGTAATAGTATATATTTATAAAATTATAATCAACCATAATCAATGTACAAATAATTAATGGAACGAATTGAATTTTTTTTTTTTATAGCATTACATAAAAAGATCACGGTATTAAATTTATTTCCATTGTTTAACAAATAATTGAAATAACGTAGCCGGTAGCTCATATACAAAAAGCATTTGAAAGAAATTAATTAATAAAAATGAAATAGAATTATAGAAAGCATTTTTATATCCATAAGAATGTAAGAGGCAAAGTGAAACAAACTAGAATTTGAAAAATTATCATTAAATTATTTATGCTTTTGAAATTTACAATTTTTTCGTCAGAGACTTGAGTCGCCCAAAAACTTAAAAACCAAAATGAGTGAGCCTCTGGCACTCAGCCTGTTAGGGTTCAAGGACATAGGAAAAAAAAACTACAAGTAGTGGAATTGTTTACAATTTTTCCCTATGAATCTATCCCTCCTTCCATGTAGAATTCTTCAGATAGCATAAGTTGAGAGAATTCTTCAAGCCACATGTAGTTTGGAAAGTCGTCCAGGAGGAACCATTTTCGAAGGAAGTCCATGCCAATCCGCACCCATTTTCTATGACGCGTCAGCTGCTCCACATTCAGGTTTAGGAGAAATGGTTGCCTAGCCACTGGCAGTGTTTGGTCAGGGAGGAGAAGCTTGGATAAATCACTCGCCCAAGGGATCCCCACCCCTACTTCTGCAAGAACAACAAGAGTAATGTCATCTCCGAGGAAGTCTTCCTTAAAAACCTTCCTCAACAGAATCAACATATCCACCTTGTCTCCTCCCAAGTCCATAAGAGACGCTAAGAAGCTAGATGTAATGTCCATGTTAACACGGTACCTATTTTCATTTTGCAGAAATTCTCTGCCCAGCACCATCCGCACAGCTTCATTGGTGATTGACTTAACCTCCTTACAGACTAATTGGAGGGTTGGGTCTCCAATGGAGCCTAGAAAGGCCCTCTGGTCCTCTACAGAAATGCTTCTCAAGTGGATGGGAGTGTCCATCTTGAGAAAACAGATTAACAAATTAAACAACCTGAGCACTAAGCAGTGAGCCTATAAACCTAAAATACCGTGAGCTCTGATGATTTATCTACTAAATGGCAAAGGCTAATTGAAGATGAAAGAAGCAGAGATCGTATATAAATTGTTGAAGCTCTTGATTGTAATAATTACTTCTTTAACAGTATTAACTGCTATAAAAAAATTTAAATCTTTTGTATCTCTGCAAATCTTTCCCATAAATGCACGAGTGTGCGAAATTGGAAACAGCTATGAACTAGTACCAAATTGGCAAGTATCACATTGGAAGTCGTGGGGACAGAGTGGATTGCCGTAAGTGAAAAGATATATATTAAATGAACAAAATTATGGATCGTGATTCGTGACATTTGATACGTGTCTATTGAATCCAATTCCATTCCAAGCACTTTCTGGTGAGCTATGTTCTCTTCAGAAAATTGGGCCGAAATAAAACTTCAGCCATTGATATACGATCATTGAACGGTTTAAAATCATTGATAGATTTTAGGTATGTGTCACCCTTTACGTGTCAAAGAGGCCGCGCTTATTGATACATCGTGCAGAGTTCGGACTCAATGTATTATGTGATGTGATGTACTGATGTGATGTGATGTGCCTTGTCTATTAATGGCAATGAATTTATGAAATTGCCAATGAATTATATATTATACCATAAATAACAAAATATTCTCCAATACATTTAAATAATTTTCAAGCGGTGGATAAAAAATGCCAATACATTTAAATAATTTCTCCTTCGGAGTAAAAATTTTCGCTCATACAATTATATATTTGTTCCTTTTAACAATAATTATTCGCCTCCCACAATAAATATTTTCCCCATAGAACAAGGTATTATTCACCAGAAATTTATGGCATTTTCGCACACTAGAAAAAAATTCGCCAATACAAAATAATTTTTTCGTCATTTAAAAAAAAAAATTCGCCATCGATATGAAAATTTCCCCTCGAAAATAATGTCTGATTTGCCAGAATTTTACACAGTTGCCCAGGGGGGGGGTTTCTTAAAGTTATCCCTGATTTTCACGTGTTCTAAAAGGAGTTGTTTATGTAGAAGACGTCAGAGCATATATTCACTACCACATTGAGGATTTGGGTACTAGTGTATCAAGAATATGTACATGAATGAGTTGATGGGTGACTCTAGAAAGATCAAACCTGAATATAAGCACATTGAAGATCTAGGGTTTACTGGCATTCTTGATATACCTGAATTCAAAGATGAGATCATCTAATATGTATTGAGAAGGGTTCATGGAGATTTCATTTGGTTGGACAGGCCATATAAGATCACAAAGGAGGCCATTAGGTCCATCAGTAGTTTTACACAGATTGGTCAACGTCCGGAGAAAAAGATTTCAAATGATCAAGTTAACAAACTTACAGGCACAACTTTAGACCGGCGATCGATGAGGGTCAACACCATCACTAATTGAGACATCAGATTTGGCAACATGATCATTGGGTATAAGGTAACTCAATCCAACTATCTCAATTTTGTTTCTAGCTCCTACATATATGTCGCACATAAAATTATGAAGGAAAATGAGAAAATAGATCTTTGTGGATGGATGAATGATGAGTTGATCATTAACCTTGGAAATATTAAAGGAGAGAAAAAAGGGGATATTCAAGTATGCGAATCTCATTGTCTGCTTAATGTTATTTTTCCTTAATTAAACTCAAAATTTTGGGAAGAGATAGTGGGCATTTGATATCTCGGTAGGCAAAAAATTGAAGTAATCTATTGCTAGCTTGGGTAACCAGTGAGATGATAAGGTATGGGGTTACTTAAAGGCATTTCAGAAAGCAATGAAATTCAGAGAGAGGGTTCACAAACACATTGTTGACAAATACTAAACCTAGATCTTCTTTTTGGTCAAAAAGGATGAAACCTTAATGGAAGCAGTTAAACCTCAAAAGATATGGATAGAGGAGATGGGGTATGAGGTTGATGCTATGATTCTGGATGTTTATGCAAAAATGTTGATTGATGCTCCAATTGATGAGGATAAAAAGTCTTTTGGTACTGCAAAGCAAAAGAAGCAAGAGGTTTAAATTGAATTCAATTGGAAGAAGAGGGAGAAACAACAAGGTAATGCCAGCAAATTTGTTGAAAAAGCATCCCAAGACAACAAGGACTTCATGGAAGTTGTTCCGGCAAAAGGAAGGAAGAGGAAAGAGCCTGAAATCTTCATTGAGCCTATTCCATTAGACTTTGGAACTGAAGATGACACTCCTTTAGCATTCAAGAGGGTATTGAGGAAGAAAGGTGAGGAGTCTAAGGAGGAGGCAAGGATGAAACTGGTAAGAAAGGTCACAATCAAGGTACTAACCAGTCAACCTAAAAAGAAAAGAGATCCAAAGGAAACATCTATTACACCTTCTATTACATCCAGTACTGGCAGAAGAAAGAAAAAGGATGACATAGACCTTGCTATTGTAACCGGTAATGTATCTATAATCCCTCCCAAGACTTGTGCAGAATTGATAGATTAAATCACCAAGGATGGAATTTTGAAAAATGTACAATACTATTATAAACATTTAGATGATGATGAGCAAAAAGAAATTGAAGAATCATTCTTGTTACACCTAAATATATTTAAGAAGGCTTTATTAGAAATTGAAAAGAAAATACCAACACAACTGTATAACAATCTAGATGCTAGGAGATTATCCACTATGGAGGAGGACAAGCACATAAAAATTAAAGAGTTATTAACTACTTGTGGTTCAATTACTCCAAATGAGTTGGATATGACCCTTGAAGTTGCAGACAAAACAATTTTCCACAGCAAGCACAGGATAATTAGCCTTATGGCAGGTAGGGCTAATGAAATAATCGCTGAAACTCACAAGGCATGGGTTCAATTATTTGTTGACAACCCTGGTTTCTTATCTTAACCAAAAGCCAAGATTAAGACTACTAACATCCCAACTGAAGGGAAAGGAAAAGGTGTGGTGGGTGCCTCATGCACAATTTTGAAAGATACTAAGGCATTGGATGTAGAGCCCCTGACGGAATTAAATGTATAGGACAAATGGGAGATACCGACAAAAGTAGATAATGTACATATACTAGCAGATACATAGAATGTACAAGTTGAGGATATAGTTAATGAGGAACCGATAGTAACATATACTGCACCAAGTGGTGAAGCCACCGGTGCAAAAGAGGATGTTATTAAAAGTATTAAACCATCAGAGGAAAAGGGAAAGGAATCTAAAAGGGAACTGATAACCAACACATCTTTATTGTCAATTGACACCTCCCAGGTAGAGCATAATAGCATAACTGAGATGAGTTCTACTGAGCTCATGATAATAGCTGCTCAAAAGATGATGAAGGAAGGATCAGTGGACAAGGGAATAATTGATCAGTCAATTCTAATTTTGCACAGACTTGTCCCAGAGTGCCAATTTGACAAAGGAGAAAGCCCATTTGACAAGTTCAAAATAATTACTGAGCACATTTCTAAGGATTTTCAATCATTGCAGCAAATATCTAACCGACAGGCATTGGAAAGATTCACTCGAGCTAAGAGAGGCACTTTTGATCAATTGATTGAATCAAAGAAGAAAGAGATTACTGACAAATTGAAGTTAATTGATAATGCTTTAAGGCACTGTACAATTATATATAGAGTATGTTGTAACACCAGATTACTTACTATAGATATAGATAAATACATTAAATATTCTTAGGATAAAATTGTAGGTATAGTCAATTCTTTTGAGGGTTCCAATTCTTTGATTACATCTATTGATGGGCATATTTTGTTGTTAGAAGCTCAAATTTCATCTCTTGAAAGGGAAAGAGACAAAATCATAAGGAGAGCTAAAGGGCTCGGAGGATTGGTGAGTCCCCAATTGGACTCCTTGAGTGTACATAAAAAGGAATACATAGATATTATTGGCAAGCCCACACCAGAAGAGCTTAAGGAGAAAGAGCCCCATGCTCATATGCTTAATGGACTTGTATCAATATCTGGTAAATTCAAATCTAGATGGGACACTTATCTAGAGCTTTTGGAGAAAGCCTATCCAAAAAATTTCAAGTATATTCAGCTCCAGTAAGGTGTTTTGGGACACATTCTTTGTACAAAATTTCAATCTTCATCCCATTTTTTGGTTTTTTTTGGTATTGATGTCAAAGGGGGAGGTATAGGTGAACAATAAATCCTTGACATCAAGAGATATGGAGTATTTATACAAATCATGATTACAGACGAATATTCAACTCAGGAGAAGCAGTCTCAGGGTGAATCCAATAGATGGAAACAATTATCATTTTTCACATGAGTGTTGCCATCAATGCCAAAGGGGGATATTGTTGGCAATTGACACTCATTTGATTTGTTTCACATGATTTCATTGATGGCAACATGCTCCGACTTCATTCTTTGGTTTGGTACTTCAATGAAAGACACTTCACCAACACTGACAAGTATCTTTACCGATAGGAAGGATTCTATGAGTACCGGTATAGGAGGTCGACACTATTGGTGGATCTAGCAATTGGCAATTCATATAAATGTAATGAGCTAACATGTTGTTAGCATCCCCTCAATTTTTCATTAAAATTTCAAACTCTGAGGTCACCTTCGGTGTTTTTTTCCTCTTTCGGTCTTATGTTTCCTTTCTTTGAACCTAACTTGTTGAACCTTTATATAGTTCAAAGGTTCAAGGTTCAAAACACATTGTAAATAATTCTCTTTGCGACTCTGTATTATGTTAAGGCAAGTACATTGTTGTAAACCGGTTCTCTTGCATTCAAGTCACAGCTATGTAATTGATAACTCAATGATGAATGGATAGTACCAAACAGGTACTAAGAGGGGGGGTGAATCAGTGCAGACAAAAACACATTCCTAAAACCGGCTTGTCAGCAGACACTATGCTTTGGCAGACAAACAGTAACATCAGTCTTAAATAGAGTACAACCGGCAAAACCCAGAATAACTGAGACAAGCATAAACCGGTTGACACTTATCTTTTCATACAATCTAATACTTCATTTCCATTTCACCCTAGTGCATGAACAAGTAATTTATCATCAAAAATATAAACAGCTAGATCAACATGATTTACCTTTAGACACACATCACTTAAACCATCACATGAATAACACCACACATGACACAAATTTTTCACGTGGAAACCCAACTGGGAAAAACCATGATGGGGATGAATACCCACAAGCTATTTTTGAACTCTTTAGAAGTCCACTCTGTTAGGAGCCTTGTCCGGTTAAAGACTGATACAATAGGTTCTGTTAGGAACCGATCCTGTTAGGGATCACCCGGTTAAGGGATGGCTAGAATACCCGGTTAAGGGTTAAACCCTGTTAAAAGTTACCTTGTTAGAGGATTTCAAGAACTCAATGGTTTTGAGTCAAAGGATTTACAGTAAGCTGGTTAAAGCTACCCTATTAAGGGATTTCCCAACTATTGAAGTGGTTAGAGATCAACATGTATTACAATGATCTGGTAACAACACTCAATGCCAATGCAGATCCACTTTAGCTCCTCTTCACCTTCTGCACTTACACTCTACAGGTATCACTTCTCTCCTCTGGTCTGGCAAAAATCATGTATCTCTTCACTTGGATACACACACACAACTTTTGCCAACAACCTCAGAAAGAAACACAACAACGACCTTATAGGGAACAGATAGGTCGGTAGCATAAACCCTAAACCCTAAACTTGTTAGGTTAAGAAATTCAAATGGTTCAATCCTGACTATTAAGCACATTGCATTAAATGCAATAGTCTTGAACCAATCTCAAGACATTCTCCATCATTCATTTTCCACCGCTTTCATGGCGGCTGATAACCCATCACGTGTTTTAATTGTTTATAGACTTTGCACATTCCCGAGGTAGAAAGGAACAATCTCCTTCATGCAAGATCCTTCACGTACACAAGGCTGTTGTGGCAACACGATCTGTTCTTTGTTACAATGCTAACTCATCACACAAATTCACTGGTTGAGTCACACAGGCTTGAAGCACTTCAACCGAAAACCCTAAAGTTGAGACTACCAACCGATAGTCATACAAAGCTTCCATGTATCGGCTCCCATATCCACATGCTGGTTCACCTTGAACAAACACACCACTTCATAATGTTATGCCGGTTCTCACATATACCGGTTCTTGGTAACATACCGGTTCTCTCTTCTTCAACATATTGACATCAATGACAACATACAATGTCATCATGTCCTCATACCGGTTCACATAATGCCAAAAATAATGTTATTTAACAAGCAAGTGTTAATGTGTTAAGTCGGTTTTGAACTTGAACTTTGAACTATTTACAAATCTGTTCAAGGTTCAAGGTTCAAAACTTCCCTTTATATTTATTAAAGGTATTTTCTCATTCCCAGTGTTGTGTTGAGCCGCAGGTTGAATTCGTGTTGAGCCGCAGGTTGAGAATTCTTTGTTTTGTCTCCTTGAATTGAACTTGAACCATTGAACTCTTTGTGAGTTGGCTCAAAGTTCAAAAGGTTCATTCCAAGTTGGCTCTAAAGACTTTAATAACACTGAAGGTGGCGTGACAAAAGGAATATACCTGACATCTTATAATTTAAAATTCTTAATTTGGAAAGAAATCATGAAAGCATTAACCATTTGTGCAGAGTTGATGGGTAATTAAGAAAGTGTCAGGTTCCTATCATTTCACTGGTTATCTCACATGTTCGAATGAATCATTATGAGGCATGTGTAGATGTTACTCAGTTGTTTTCCTTTTTTCTTTAACATGTGAATTCTCAAGTTGTAAAAGGCGTAGCCGCTATTATTGAAGGAGCCAAAGACACCGAAGGTAATTTCAACTTCATTCTTCTGAGGGTTTCATTGGTTTCATGGTGGTTCTAGGTTAGCTTCAATAATTTTCCCCCATTGTGTTATTAGCTCAGAAGGTCAGACAGTGTAGGAGAAATCTTTTGTTTTGGAATAGAATTTTTTCCTGTTTAAGAATTGTTTAATTAATGTAAAAGTGGCCACAATGAGGCCAAATCTTCCAAAACTTGGCCACACATCATGCTTGGTGAGTATACTTCCAGAGTTGAGCGACACCTCTTTGGCCCAAGATGACTTGGGAAATTTCTTAGAGAGAGCAAAAAACCCTGGGGCGGGTTCAATGATGGAGAGGATAGTTAGAAGTGGCCTAATTGAAGCCGCCACTTTTCCAACCGCTGCTCCCTGTCCACATTTGGTAATAACGTGCATGAATAGATATGATGCTGATAGCAGGTGCATTAGAACTAGTAGTGGTGAGTTGTTGGTGGAGATTAACAAAGAGACAATAATGGCTGTGATGGGGATCCCGCAAAAGGAACCATATGAAGACTGGTCAATTGGGACCTCATATGCATTTTTCTCTGAGAAGAAAAGAACATATAGAAGCGTTATTGTAAGGAATTAGCTTTTGAAGGTTCAAAAAGGGGGGTCTCAGTTACCTAAGCCTCTCGCCAGAGAACATTTCATCACAGAAGTGCGAGATATTGTCATACTATTAAATAGACTTAAAGGAAACTCACACTCTTTCTACTGGGAGGACTAGATGTATTTCTATATCTAGGTGTTATTAGCTGGTGATAAATACCTTGACTATGCTCAGGTTGTCGCTAAAAGGCTCCATGAGGGTTTGAGAAACTTTGTTGGAATGTCCAACTTCTACATGTCTTCATACTTGTTCTATATCTTGGCTTGTACTAGGGACTGGAAAGGATTTCATAATGAGACTTGGGTCGATGGTATGAAGGTTTATGACTATTACCCTTACCCGCAACAACAAAAATATGTAGAGTATTTCACTAGATGGAATGATGTTTTCACAAGAAGGCTTGCCTTTGAATTGCAAGGTGACATTAATAAAAGAATGTCGAGAGAGGCCATGGACCTGATTAGCATATATGGAAGCTATTTCATTTAGGTTTCCAGATTTACTTATACCCAGGTGGGAGGTTTTGAAGGTGAGCCATTCAAATTACTCAGATATTCTTTTCACAGTTATATGCTAATTGAAGTAAGCCAACAGTTGGCTCACATTGACAAACAGTTAGGGACAAAGGGTAAATCTAGAGTTGTTTTTCCTATTGAACTTGGTTATTATAGTTGTAAATCTATATCTAATGCCTTGAACTTAGAATTGGAGTACAAAAAAATGAATTTGCAACCTTATATTGCCAGGCAAAAATTTGACAGTAGAGAATATACAGTAGAAAATTTGAATGTGGATGACCATTTCCTCCATGAACCTCAGTTAGAAGATTACTAGGAAAACTATGGTGATGAATTTGAAGTGAGGAGAAGATTGTGGTCAAGGTTCACCTTACAACAGGTTATTACTATAAAGTTTCCCATTAATGTATAAAATGTACAAGAAGAAGAAGGGGAAGATGTCTTGGATCCTAAATTCAATGAAAGAGTTCAAGGACAACCAATTCCTAAAATTGTCTGGGATAAAAGAGAAGAAGAAAACCTTCAAGTCAAGTCCTTCAACGTCATAAGAAGAATAGAAAAATGTCTAAGGGATCGAAAGTTTATAAAGGATTCAATCATGCCTCCTCATGAATTAACAGTTGGTCCACATGCTACAACTCAAATTCCTACTTCCTCCTCTAACAAGATTGTTGATATTGTAGGGGACACAAGGCCAATTATTAAAGAGGTTCAACCCAAAAGATCAAAGAGGTATCCACTGAATTATTTAGCAGTTCGAGTTACTCGCTCGAGGAGCCAAAAGAAGAATAGAGAACCAGTGGTGAATCAAATTGTTGTGGACTTGGATCTGGGTGAAGAAACTAAAGTGACAAGGGATCAACAAGTGTTGTGTAACCCTCCATTGTGGGATACAAATGCAGGTAAGGAACCTAAAGGAGAGGCAAACCCAATGAGCACTCTAACTATTACTGACCCCCCTAATGCTCAGACACCACCACAGTCTAAAGAAACTTCCAACACTTCTTGATGGCTAGGAGCTTTGATTGGGAAGAAACGTAACATTGTTCCTATTATAATTCCCATGGAGGATATGGTGAGCAAGTGCCTTGGAAAAATATCTAAACCCAAGAAACTCAAAATGCAGGCAATGGTGGAAGTGGATGAGGCAACAGGTCATTGTGTAGTTGAAGTAGCTAAACCCATCTCAGGTAAAGATCAAGAAAAGGCCACCGAAGATGATTTTACTATGGAGAAAATTGATTTGGGAGTTGCTTCAAGGGCGGTAGATGATAAACACCTGGAATCCTCCACAAAAAGGATGATATCTAGGTCTTGGAAGGATGAGAAAGATAAAAAGGAGCTGAAATAGGTCATCACTCAAATGGGAGAGTACATCAACGCTATACACCATCCAAGCCCTCAACCACTATCTCAGATGATATTGTCCTTTGACCTCAAATCACCAGTGAACCAAAAGTTGTTAGATCAAGTCCAGAGGAGCCGCATGATAGCTGAAATATTCGATGAATGGCTTGATTCCATAGTACAATAGGGTTCAAACTATATTGTTAGTCTGTTTAAAGTATATGCTAATGCCATAACTATGAGAAAATAATTAGAGCTAGAATCTGTTGCATGGGATAAGGAAAGAGCCAAATGGGTAGCAGTCTTGGCACAGATGAATGATGTGCATAAGTTTGGTGTGATGAAATTCCTAACTAAGAAACCAGTGGAAAACTTGGATGATAATGTGCTTTATGTGTCAAGGAAGAATGTTGAGTGGAGAAACTCTATCATTAGGCAAGGCCATGAGGAATCTGCTAAATTACTTAAAGGATTGAAAGATCTGATTGATACAATGCAGAAGGATTTAAAGTGCATTGATATACAACTCATGAAGGAGGATGAGCAGACAATTGAATCTACTACAGACATGGCCAAGATCTTTAAAGGATGAATACAACTTGTTAAAGAAACAATCTGACCACCAATGACTTTTCAAAAGTGGCAAGGATAGAGTCGATGCTGACAGTCTTCTTTGATCACTTGGAGGCACATAAAGAAAAAGTTACACAGGTGAACATGGACAAGGAAGTTTGGAAACAACGTATCCTACACAACGGACTCCCATACTTTCAAGTTATCTTGAACTTTTCAGCAGTGCATCTGGAGTGGCGTAATGTGTGTGGTGTCCTGGAAAAGCAGGACAAATCAGCAGCTGCTTCTTCCACGATGGAGTCCTGATCGGCTAAGAGATGAGTTGTCATCCTATCTACGGCCTTTGTTTATTTAGTTTCATAAAGTTCAAAGAAGACAGTTTCTTTGACTCTAGGTTAGAGTTAAAAGGTTTAGGGTTATTTTGCAACATACTATTATAGCCTGGAGCCTATTTATATGGTGGGATAAGTCCTTTAATGGTCGATTTTTTTTGATTGAACGAGACAAAAAACTGTGTTTTTCTTTGGATTTTCAATATAGACAATTCTGGTTTTTGAATGAAAATAATATTGTGGTTTGATCTTCAAATTTGTGGGTTTGAAAGATTAGCAGTCTCTGTTGGGATGTATGCTTATGCGCTGAATATATTTTCTTCATTACCAACTTTATCTAAGTTTGTGGATTCATTGGTTTTCTTTGTTTACATAGTACTTCATAGTTGTTTGAATGACTCTGATCCCCCTTGTCATGTGAGACATGAGTGAGAATCAATCAGTATATTCATTACTTTAAGTATTATGGATGGAATAAATTTTATGTTGAATGAATGTGTACAGAGATAAAGTCTGTGAGCTTTATACTTTTAAATAGATATTTTGCAGCATTCCTTTGTGTTGACAAATGAGTGTGAAAGCCTTTCTCTCTTTCTGGTTAAGAGTGGGTAAGTTTCATGAGTGATCTACATAAAAAATTATTGAACATCTTATGAGGAGTTGCACTCTTATGCAGAGGGTAAACCAAATCTTGGTTCACCCAATTGTTGGTACATTTGCTTTTTCATAATGGGTGTGCAGGAGTCTTTATTTTAAAAACATATAAAATTTAAAGAAAAGGAAAATCTATTAACCAACACATGTATAATCATTTTATATTATCTATGTAAGCTGATATAAGTCATCAAGGATTGTAAGGGTATATAGGTCAGTTATTAGATCATTTTGATTAAGGAAGAAGATGAAGTTGTGTGATTAGATAAGTGATGCGAAGATCATGTATATAAGGTCATTTGTGTAGAGATCAATATTATATAATGATCTGTAGATAATTTTGGATGCGAAGGTTATTCCGGTAAGGGTTTAGGGTTTCAAAACTAGAATAGTCAGAAATTGAATCGAAACTCAATCAGGTATAGCAGATGCATTAAATGCGTTCAGTTTTATTTTTTCTTATTCAAAGTGATTGTAGTCAGTGAGACTCCTTTGTGTTGAGAACTGTGCTCTATGCGGTAAGCCTTCCTACATGTGTAGGCCCCCATTTTATGTAATATCTATTCATATGGGCAGTGGATTGATATTGTGGGTCCCAAATCCCACCATGGTTTTTCCTCTTTGAGGTTTTCCATGCATAAATTCTCTGTGTTATGGTGTTCATTTGTGTGATTGGTTCATTGATTACTTTACTTATTTTAATTATATATGTACCGGTTTACCGATTGGTGAATGCATGTTATAATAAGGTTAAATTTGAACATTCCGACAAAACACTGATTCACCCCCCCCTCTCAGTATTCTTGGATTCGAACATCTGGTTGGCTATGGCTGCAATGCTTTGTAACGTTGGATTGTATCTTTTAGCAGCATTCCTTTGTTGGTTCTGAATCCATGAAAAATTCAAGGGTTTCCAGTCCCTTCAAAACTTGATGTACAAGGTTTCTAGTCCCTTCAAAACCTATTTCCCCCCCTAATCAAAACATTCTAGTAAATTCCTCCTGATCTTTTATATTGTATCCTTCTCATCCAAGATACCACCAAGATCTCTGATCTCATTTATAGCACCAACCTTCTAAAAATATCTTTCTACACCTTCACATTCCTCATTCTCAAATTATCATAACTTCCTTTAGCAATCTGCATCTTATATAGCTTGACTCTTTCATTTCCTTCATAGATCAATATTTCCCAAACCTCATAAGCAATATCTAAAGAAACAACCTTTGCCAGTTCAATTTTAGATAAAGAACTAAAGATGGCATACCTTCTTTCTCATTTTTTTCATAGGCTTCAATCTCAGCTGGTGTAGTAGGTCCATTTGCCAGTAGCATATACTTGGTCTCCATAGAATTCGAGGTTTTTTAACTCAGAGAAATCAAATATCCTCAAATCTTTACTCTCCATAAACTATAGTTGGATACTTCAAAGGAATGAACAGCCAATTTATGTGCAATCGGATCTCCTCGAGAAATTTTTCTCACTTTCTAGGAACCAGAGTTTTGATACCAATTGTTGAATATTCTGGACAATTGAGAGGGGGAGTGAATTAGTTGTATAATAAAAATATATCACTTTTCCCACAGAAATAGATTTGGTAAATCAAAAGTCCAATTACTTAAGCATAAATAGATATGAACATAAAATAACACACACATGAAACATTAGATACGACATAGAAAACCCAAGAAGGGAAAAACCACCGAGAATGTTAGTTCTCAATATGAAAACACTTATTGTGACACCAGTTAAGGTGTTTTTTGCAAAGATGGCTCACTGCCTCGCTAAAACCGCTAGAAAAAGAGGGCTCATTGCCCTAAGGAAGAAAGAAAGAATCCACCACAAAGGCACAACTACCACACTATTGTAATACTTAAAGAAACGTTAGGCTCATTGCCACCAATACCAGATAGCATCAGCATTCAACTATATTGATCAACCACTTCGCATCAACAAAGATAGATCTTCATTTTATAATAAACTTCCTTATATGAATCCTCTTATATTTATTTCATTACAACCATTATTTATATATACCGAACTTCAAAATAGAATTTCCAAGTCAGCCAAGGAGATAATAAAGCACTATTTAAAATAGGTCTTCACTAAACATTCCCACGATGGAAAGGAATGAGAGGTGAACCACACCACAATACAAGAACATGTTATCCAAATGTTGCAATCACCAGACCAAAATATAAAGCATCTGGGGTCAAAAGGACTAAGAAAGTCTTGGAATCCAATAACACTAAGAGGGGGGGGTGAATTAGTATTCTACCAGTATGATCAATTTTAACATTAATAAAACATGTATACACCAACTGGTATACTAGTACATATAGAATTGAAAGAAGTAAAGCAACCAATAAGCCAATCACATAAACAAATATTATAACATACATAATTATACGTGGAAAACCTCAAAGAGGAAATACCACAGTGAGATTCGTGACCCACAATATCAATTCACTGGCCATATGAAGACATATTACAAAATATAGGGGTCTGTACTTGCAGGAAGGCTTACAGCCTAGAGCACACTTCTCAATCACAAAAGGAGCCTCATTGACTACATATAAATCTAGACTACAATCCGGAGAAATGATTGAACTACTAAGATATCATCTTCTATGCTTGAATACAGTTTTGTTTAAGCTTTGTCTGTTCTGATCTGAAACCCTAAACCCTTTACCAGAATGCCCCTTTACAAAAATATCCTCACATACATAATCTCTCTGATATTTCACATTTCCTTCATTATTTCCCTCCCAATTACATATTCACATCATATCATATATCACAGAATGATCTAATCCAACTGACCTATATACCCTATACAATTTATCATGCCTTATGTCGGCTTACAAAGATAATTACAAAATCAATATACATGTTGGCTAGATAACATAGATACTGTTGGCATTTTGGATATGTTGATATGGTTTTTTCATTGATGTCAACACTTGTCATCGCTTGTCAACACTTATCAGCACTTGGAGATTTTGGTTATGTTCACTGACAAGTCAGAGACTTATGCAAAGTCACTGGAATTTGGTTCACCAACAGATTATATTGTTCATCGGCACTTGGAATGACTTGGAGACTACTTGGTTATGTCGAAGACATTATTTGATCACTTGGTTTTGGCGATTTGGTTAATTGTTTATTCGGGTTTGAATATTTTTTGTTACCGGAAAATAGGTCGATGATAAGCACCGATAGACATATCTATTCCAGATCAGTACGTCATATTA
Source organism: Cryptomeria japonica (assembly GCF_030272615.1). NCBI lineage: Eukaryota > Viridiplantae > Streptophyta > Pinopsida > Cupressales > Cupressaceae > Cryptomeria > Cryptomeria japonica. Next base: position 669,853,137 of record NC_081414.1, read on the forward strand.
TTGATATGATTTATTATTATTGTAAATACATTGAGTCAACATCATGCATCAGATATTGATTTACTTGTAAATGATTTTATTGTAATATCTTTTAGTGAGCCAACCTATTCAATTGGTCTTAGGTTATGGTATAAATGTAAGATCTCATTTGTGAGATTAATATGTGAATGTGAAAAGGATTGCAATATGGTATATGCAAAAATAAGCAGAGCTATACACACAGACATCATTTGACAGTTGAAGGAAGGATCTTGTGGAGGCAATCATAACTAAACCAGTACTGAATCCAACATATGAAGATGCTATTTTATGCAGTACATTATCAATGGATTTAACCATCCAATTGTAGTCAGTGTGACTCTCATTTGTGGCTGAGCAGTGAGCTCTAGGAAGCTGGCCTTTCTGCATGTGCAGAATCCATATTGTAAACACATACTATTTGCAGTAGTATCATTTTATTGTGGGTAAGGCTTCCCGCCGTGGTTTTTCCCCTTACAGGGTTTCCACGTACAAATAATTGTGTTATGTGTTGTGGATGTTATTTACTTTCTGTTTTACGCATTAATCTTTCCCGGTATTGCAATTAACTATTAAGACTGTCTACCGGCATAAAGTTTGGTTTACCGATATTAAGCATTAAGTTTTGGTTAAGTTAATTTTGGTTGAATTAATTGGACAGTTGATTCACCTCCCCCTCTCAGTTGTCTCCGGGACCTAACAGATACATGAATATCAAAAACAATTGTCGATGCTGGATCCAAAAGATGTCGGCCTCCAATACCGATAACCTGATTCTAAACCATGTTGGCCTGCATTGCCGGTAACCAAAGAAATCCTTCCCTCCTGCTGGTGCCGGTACACAACTGAACCAAAACATGAAGCCGGAACAAGATACCATGTTACCATCAATGACAACATAGTGAAACCAACCAATTGAGTGTCAATTTACAACAATATCCCCCTTTGGCATTGATGGCAACACTCATGTGAAAAATGATCATGGTTTCATCTATCGATTTCATCCTTATCCTGCTCCCCCTGAGCTAAATATCCATCAATACAAAATACTCCATATCTTCATATCTCCATGTCTCCCCCTAAGCTTAACATATTTGAAATTTTTTGGATATGCCTTCTCCAATATCTCAAGATAAGTATCCCAACTAGATTTGAAAGTGTCGGTGATGAATCAATGATGAACAATTAGAACCAAATTGGTACTAAGAGGGGGGGTGAATCAATACTGAGAAAAACACTTTTCCTTGAACCGGTTTGACTGAAAACATTGCACTTGGCTGGCAAGCAATAACACCGATCTAAACCAGATTACTACCGGTTAAACACATTGAAAGACATAAACTGGTAACTCAACTTTCCACACAATCTAGCATCTTATTTCCTCTTCAGCCATATGCATACACTAGTAATACTTTAATAGAAATGTAAAGACTTACTTGTTCAACATGCTTTACCACTTAACAGAGAATAACAAAGCATCACATGAAAATTATCACACATAAAACACATATTTTTCACATGGAAACCCAACTGGGAAAAACCATGGTGGGGATGAATACCCACAAGTTGTTCTTTGAACCCTTTTGAAGTCCGCTCTGTTAGGAGCCTAGTCTAGTTAAAGACTTTACAATAGGTTCTGTTAGGAACTGATCTTGCTAGGGATCACCCAGTTAAGGGATGGCTAAAATACCCGGTTAAGGGTTAAATCCTATTAAAGGTCACCTTGTTAGAGGATTTTTTGAACTCAATGATTTTGAGTCACCCTATTAAAGGATTTACAACAAGCTGGTTAAAGCTACCCTCTTAAGGGATTTTCCAATTGTTGAAGTGGTTAGAGGTCAACAGGTATTACAATGATTTGGTAACAACACTCAATGTCAATGTTGATCCGCTTTAGTTCCTTCCTTTTGTACTCACACTCTGTAGGTATCTATTCTCTTATCTGGTCTGGCTAGAATCATGTATCTTTGCACTTAGATACACACACAACATTTGCCAACAACCTCAACATGAAAAACAACATCAACCTTATAGGAAATAGATAGGTTGGTAGCATAAACCCTAAACCCTAAATATTTAGGTTAAGCAATTCAATCAGTTCAATCCTAACTATTGATCATATTGCATTGATTACAACAGTCTTGAATAGATCTCAAGACGTTCTCCAATGTTCATTATTCACCGCTTCTTGGAGGCTGACAACCCATCACGTGTTCTCCACTATTTAATAAGACTTCTCTCATTCCTGAGGTAGGTAGGATCAATCTCCTTCACGCATAGAAGGCTAACGTGGTAACACAATCTGTTCTTCATTACAATGCTAACTCATCACACGGTGTCATCGATTCAATCACATAGGCATAGAAAACTTCAACCAAAAACCCTGAAGCTAAGACTACCAACCGGTAGTCATACCATATGAAACCTTGATACAAAACATTCCATATGCCGGTTCACATTCCAACATACCGGTTCACTTGGACAAACATACCGCTTCACTTTTTCACATATACCGGTTCACATTTCAACATACTAGTTCACTTGGACAGCCATACCACTTCACTTTTTCACATATACCGGTTAACTCTTCATCATGTTGACATCAATGACAACATACAATATCATCATGTCAACATACTCTGCACATATGCCAACAATCTCCCCCTTTGGCATTGATGGCAATATACAAGGATATGTCTGAGCTTCACAACTTCTCCCCCAATACTACAGATATCTTCTCTGCTTCACATCTTCTCCCCCTTTGACAACAATGCCAAAGTGAAGGCATAAGCATCTATGTTCTACTATGTTGCTCCCCCTAAGGAGTAGCATCCTTCAACACACCAATCCCAAGAAAAATATATCAATGTAAGTTCTGACTGATGTGGAGCACACACCTTTAGTTCACCTCTTGAAGGGGCAGCACCCCTAATTCACCTCTCAAATAGGTAAAGGTATCCTTTGGTAGAGGCTTGGTGAATATGTCTGTTAACTGCTTCTTACTGGAAACATGTTCTAGTACAACTTCTTTGTTTTGAACCTTTTCCCTTAAGAAATGATACTTAAGCTCAAAGTGCTTGGTTCTAGAATGTAAAACTAGATTCTTGGAGATGTTAACCACACTTGTGTTGTCACGAAATATACTAACCGGTTCAGATATAGGAACTTTGAAGCCATTTAATACATGCTTCATCCAAATTGTTTGGGTTCATTTCATAAATGCTGCAACATACTCTGCTTCTGCTGTAGATTGAAAGATACAACTAGGTTTCTTACTCATCCATGAGACTAGTCTTCCACCAAGAAAGAACGCGCCACCGGTTGTGCTCTTCCAATCGTCCACATTACCAACCCAGTCAGCATCTATAAACACTTTCAGGTTGAAATAATTACTGTATGGATACCATAATCCATAATCAATGGTTCCCTTCAGATATCTCAAAATCCACTTGACTGCTACCAAGTAGGATTCTCTTGTGCTTTTCTAGAACCGTGCAACAATACCCACTGCATGTGCAATGTCTAGTCTGCTATGTACTACATAGTGCATTTTACCAATAATTGATCGGTATTCCTTCTCATTTACCAACCTTGAGTCATCCTCTTTGGATAATTTACAACCGGTCACCATCGGTGTACCAACTAGTTTGTTGTCTTCCATGCCAAAGATCTTCAACACCTCTTTGACATATTTGGACTGAGTGATAAAGATTATGTTAGGTCTCGGGGACAACTGAGAGGGGGGGGTGAATCAGTTGTCTAAAACTTTAAACCAAAAACAACTTAATCAATTACTGTTTTAATACCAGTGAGACAGTTTGTTATACCGGTGGATAGATTTAACAGATAAATGCAATACCGGTAAAGATTAATGCATGAAATCAAAACATAAAATCATCCACAACACATGACACCAATATTTGTACATGGAAACCATGTTGTTGGCATTATAACAGACAATGGGAGATTGTTGGCATTTCAATAAGGATATTGAGAAGGTTGTTGATGATTATGGATATAACTGATTAAGGATGTTTACTGTCTTAATATTATTATTTTTTCATTGATGTCAAGAAATTGATTTTCTAATTTAGTATAATGTTGGCATATCTTAAGAAGTATGATTTGGTGAGTATAAAGATGTCGGTAAAAGACACAAAAAGAATGTGATGAATAAGGGGAGGAATAAGTTTTTCAATGGGCAACTATTACCGAGTTAGACAATGATGAGATCATGATGTTTAGATTGTTTTGATATCCTACATATGTTGTTAATTGTAAGGTTAATACTATACTATGTTACCAAGCAAAGAACCTAGTCAGTAAACCCTAAGGTTATCGCTATCGGTTAATGAAGGCAGAATGTCTACCGAGTGAAGTTTAGTATTTATCGAGTTGCAACCGAGTAATAATAGAATGCATTGAATGAATAAAAGCATTATTTAATGAAGGAAGTTGATGAGCTGGAACTGATTAAATGATTGGTATGCCATGCATGAAGTTTGTTAAAGAATCTATGGCAAAGGAAAATCGGCAGGAAGATCTAGAGCGTAGATTGAACCGCAATACCCTAGCACAAGTTCCAAGAAATGTATGCAAGTTCCAAGGTGGGGTAAAATGTTTTCAGATCGAAGGATACATTGAACCTAGTTAAGTTTGAAGATCTGATGGCTATGATTGATCATGGGAAATGTGATCAAGGAGATTAAGCAGTTAGCAATTGTTTATAAATAAGGAGCTATTGATAAACAATGTATGCAGGAAAGTGTATGCATAGGGATGCTACATAGTAATTACCGAGCACATGAGCTTGAAGACCTATTTGATGAACAAAGTATAGAGCCCAGCAGATGGACAAGATTTTTACTACTTATCAAGTTGCCATTAGTTTCATGTAAAAGTTATTCTATATACTCTAGTCGGTTATCTCTATCGAGACATTCAGTAGGTATGCATAGTCTAGTCGGTTATTGAAGAAAGTAGTCTCAACACATAGTATACACCGAGCTATCTATCGAGTATCATTTCATGTCTACCGAGCAACAAAGATGACACACCGAGTTGATATACACCGAGTGAATCGTGTTACCAGATTTATTGAACTTGGACATACATATGAAAACGTGTTACAAGATCGAGGCACATCTAACCGTTATCACATTGGAAATTGCACTTAAAGATTGTGTATGATTTTGAGGTCATCTAACCAATGAAATAATTTGCATGGTTATTCACTCGATAAATCATATTTGTAAGATCGAAGCAATGAATGGATCACCATCATAAGAGATCTATTTATACAGTATGAGTTAAGAATTAAAAAGTGTGTGTGTGCATGAGTGTAAGAAGACTGTTACAGAGACACAGAGGTCACCGAGAAGGTTTTTAGAGAACAGTTAAAGAACAGAGTAAACAGAAGGGTTTACCAAGTTACTATATGGGTTACCGAGGTATGCTATAAGCAAGGTAACTTATTCTAAGCACATTGAATTTGCTATAACATTCCAAATGTAAAGTTGCAGATATTTGTAATGATTTTATTGTAATATTTTGAAGTTGTAAGAGAAACCTTTAACAGGGTGAAAGATTCTAATCAAGTCTATAAATTATAAAGCCTCTAACCAGGTGCAACATTTAGATGAAGTGTTGTGAAATCCTTTACCAAGGTAGATCTAACAGATCTTGTTACTCCTAACAGGGTAAGGTATTAGAAATAGATAAACATGTAGCTCTAACCGAGCACTCTTTATTATTGCAGCAGTGAAGTTGTGGGTGCCATCCCCACCACAGTTTTTCTCTGTAACCAAGAGTTTTTGCGTAACCAAAATATATGTGTTATGGAGTGAATCATGTATGATTGTTATCTATTTGTTTTAGCTTTATATTATGTTACTGTACTATTCGGTTTATGCATAACAGTAAAGTTATTATTGAAGAAAAATTTTGGAGTACTGATTCAGCCCTCCCCTCTCAGTACATTAGCTTTCCATATTGGGCCTAACAATTGGTATCAGAGCTTGAATCTTGGAAAAGGGTTTAACTGCCTAAAGAGAAAGATCTTATCAATGGAAGGCTATAAACAATCTCAGAGGATTGTATATCTACAAGAAGAACTGGATCATGCTAATCAAGTAATTGCAGACATACAAAGACAAATGTAAAAATCTCTGAAAGTAAGAAGAAGATTATCTGATGATTTGCAGCACTCTCAAGAGTTAATGGAACAAATTGAGACATCATCTAAGAATAGTATATCTGAAGAAACTGAAGAAATGATTGGAGTATTGAAAGAAAAGAACAAAGCACTAGCTGATCAACTGAAAGCAGTGAAAAGAGAACATGAACATTTCAGCACACAAATGACTGAAAATCTTGATGCATTGAGGACAACTGAGGATAAAGTAAGAGATCTAGAAAGAGAGAAACAACAACTTGAAGTCTTAGCATCTGATAAGAATGATGAAATCACAAAGGTTGACTGGAATTCAACAAAACCTGTCAGATCAACTAGGTTATGCACATCATGAAGCAATTCTGAAAAATGATGAGAATCAAGCATTGAAACTTGAAGTATCAAGGTTGACCGATGAACTTGAAACAGAGAAGAAATCCAAAGAAACACTCAAGAAGAGTTATGAAGCATCAAAGATGTTGGATGAGCAACTGAATACAAGAAGATCCAACAAAGATGCAGGACTCGATTACAAAGGAAAAGAGTCTACCGAGAAGGGATTTCATACTACCGAGAGAGGAGAATCATCAAACCAAGCTGGAAACAAGAATAACATCAAAAGAAAGAAGCCTATTTGCAACTATTGTGGAAATCAAGGTCATACTGCCAACATGTGCCAAATTAGAAAAGGTAAGCAACCAAATGTCACTAAGTCCAAAGGTTATTGTTACAATTGCAATAAATATGGTCACACATCTAATCAATGTAGGACAAGTCCGTTAACAATTATCAGAAGGCAAAATTCAAAGGGTTTTGTAAAAACTGCAATAGATATGGACATAGTACCGAGAAGTGTTGGCTTAAGCAAAAGAACTATATGTGGTCTACACACTGAGCAAATGCTAGAGGTTGCCGAACTCACACACATCCTTACCGACAGTATTTTGTAGTACCATGGGATTACAATACAAGGATATGGTGTGAGTGTTGTGGAAAATATGGACATATAAGTGCCAACTGCTTTATAAGGTTTGGAATGAACAACCGAAGATCATGGAGAAATCCTGGTATGGCATGTTTTCATTGTCACAAAGTTGGACACTTAGCTGGAGATTGCAGAAATCAACCTAGAAAAGACACTGAAGAAATAAAACACAAATTAAAGATGATTTGGAAAAAGAAGGAAATTGTGTCAAATGAAGAAAGCACCTTACCTACCGAGTTAGGTGCACCTATTCCAAATTAATCGGTAAAGGTATGAAGGGACTGCATTCTCTTAAGGTTAAAATCTTAACAGTTCCTATTTTATCATGTACTTCATTCAAATCTGCATAATTAAGATGTATTAGTAAGTTTGAAATTATATTTTTGAAGCACTATACAGGAAAACTATCAAGTCGGTGAATACAAGAAACTTGTCTAGTCAGTAAATGAAGGAAGTTTGGGTACTCAGTTAAAATGGAAAAAGGAGAGTAAATCGGTTAAAGAGGAACCGAGTGCATTTAATGTTTTTGACCTAACCTGCATAGAGCCCGATAAGGCATATGGTGTACTTAAAAGCATTTTCCCAGTTATTTACACTTACCAAGTTTTCGAGAGAGAAAAGCAAAGCGAATCCAAGGCGATCAAACCTCCTACAAAGAAAATTCAAGGTATTTACATCAATCTCAATTCATTGTTAAGCTGGTTTACCGCTCTTATCTAGTTACCATTATCTGCTAAGTATAAAGCGTCAGTCGTTTGAAAATCCTGAAACCCTAAGGATCCTTTGTTAGCTTTTATCTGTAATCTACAATGGCGCCCAAGATCCAAGATCCCATAGTTGTCAAGAATGTAGAGAAGCCCTCACTAAAATACTCTTTGACTCCCAAAGTTGCATCTGAACCGGATGTCATGCCCAAAATTTAGGGCAAGAACGGGATTATTTTTTATTTTTTTTAAATCACAACTTAAATCTAAATTTGACAAATATGAAATACTAAAACATATTTTGTCTTAACTATGTTTAGAGTTAACTTTATCTACTAGCTCAAGTATTCAAAAATAATTAAAATTAAATGTGGAATTCTAAGTGAATGGTTTTATTGTCTACTCGAATTTAATCAATCAACTAATTTAGATAATTAAATGGTGCAGGCAAAATTAATCTCTGATAGCCATTAATTGATTTTAGAAATCTAATTAAATTTATTCTTCTAGCATTCATTTTAATTCATAATTAAAATGTGCTTAAATTAGATTAACTAAGGTACAATTAAGTCCATGACGAAAAACGTCCTATAAGGTTTAATTCCAAAAACCTATATCTAAATATGTTAATTAAATCTCAACCCTTTTTAAAAAAAAAAAGAAATACCCTTAGGTTGATTAAAAATCAATGTTTGCCCACTTCATTTTATATACTCGTAAGAATTCTACAAACACTAAATAAAATGTTAAAATCTAAAGATTTGCTTTATTCTTTAATATCCACAATTTAATCAATATAACAATTTTCCCAAATTTATAAAAGCAAAACCATGCAAACCCTAACTAGGAATTTGCATTATAAAATACTCCCTATTTTATAATTTACAATTTCTTATTTCTACCCTAGCCCTACCCGGGCTTGGGTTTTTTTTTTTTTTTGTTGATTAAGGATTTATGCAGGGCCGAATGGAGACCTCGGCCAGTGGCCATGGCAAATGGGTAGAGGCATTGTTTTTTTGAAGGGGAGGGGGTGGGGGAACGACAGTCTCTCCCGGCCGGACCCGCTCACTGTGTGCTCACACAGTGGCGGTGCCAAGGGTGCCGCCCACTGTGTGAAAACACAGTGGGATTCGGCCCGACCCGCCCCCTCTTTCTTTTTCTTTGCTATAAATTTTTTTTTTTATGTTTTTTTTTTAATTTTTAAAAAATAAAATATAGTTATATATATTTATATATATATATATATTTATATATATATATATATATACATTTATATATATATATATATATATATATATATATATATATATATATATATATATATATATATATATATATATGACATAAATTATATAATGAATAGACCATAGTATTTTGTTTTCAGGTATGTATTCAAATAGAATACTAAAGTATTATATTGTTTTCTTTTGATTTTTTTTTTTTCATAAATTTCCTAGATGCAAAGATAAAATAGGTGGATTATTTAAATCCTAATTTACTTATAGAAAAAGTAAAGTAATTTTATTATTTCATTTAAATTGTTTAACTATAGATTTTATTTTCTGTATATACTAAATTCTAACATCAACTATATAAATGACCAATTTTAATAAATTTACCAGCAGCTAAATAAATCTAGATTTTATTAAAATAACACTATAATAAATTATGATTTTCATTTTCTGCAATAAACAAAATGACAAACTTTGATAATTCTACAGCAACTATTTGAATGACAATTTTAATAAAATTGACAGCAACTAAATATAGCTATAATCTATTAATCTAAAACCTTAGAGATGGCTATAAAAATTTTGCTCTTATTTTCTGCAAATAAAAAAAAATCACAGATAAAATAAAATCATAGAATTAAATAAAATGACTTTTACATTTCAATGGATTGATCTAAATGCTTTTATTTTCAGCCTCCTACATGCATGCAAATCAAATCCATTTCTTTTCCAATAAATTGTTTTCAGATGCGTACGGGAAATAACAATTTTCTTCCTTTTCAAAATATCCTATACCCACAAATATTTATTTCAAAACTTTAGGAACTACTTTCAGAAATAATCATTTTCTTTTGTGCAATACAACTTAAATGACTATTACAAATATTCAAATCTTATTTCCAAGATGCTCTTGTCACATTACAATTATGACTCTCATTTCTAATAAATGAGGAAAGTGATAAATACATATCCAAATTTTTTTCTTCAACAACCATTTCCAGCCACATCTACTTGTCCTGCTATTTTCTTCTAACAACCTGCAATTACAATCAAAGAGATGACCATGGAGTGCTCACCTCCCAGCCTAGGCTAACTAGTAGCCATCCCCGAGCTCGGAGAACCAAGCCCTAGACAGGTAACATACATGCAAACACAAAAGACAAGGGAAAACAAAATCTCAAACACAATCCCAACCCGAGCTACACTGCACCACACATTCGTGATGTCTTTTCAAGGGTGGTAGTGGACCAAGTACCCTAAGGAGATTGCAAGTATGGTAAAACATATAGCCACCTCATGGAAAACCAAAACATATAGCCACCTCATGGCAAACCAAATACCTCAAGTATAACAAGCCCACATTCCTTATGCCCCCCAAGGCATTCATGCCTTATTTCCCTCCTTATGACCCCCAATGCATAAACAAGCCATGCAGCAAGGGTCACATAAAATCCCTTGTGATCACTCTCATAATGAGAGCCTCTCACTCGAGGGCTGTCACTTCTACCACCCCCAAGACCATCCTCTCTCCCAAGAGTAGGAGGTCTTGATTACTCACAAAACACATACATTGCATAAGCACCAAACACCAAATAAATTTCTAAGAGATACATGCAAGAAAACTAGTCTTTTACACAAGCACTCCTTTCAAAACAACATGCAATAAGAAAACATTACAAGAAAGGTAGTGTTATCACTGTTTGAGAAATGGGTTTTCTTTTCCCATAATTGGCTAAGTTTTTGAAATTTTGAGTCAGACACACTATCAACTGCTTCAAGTCTGTGTTAGGTCTTAAGGGTTTAGGGTTTCAATTTTAAAATTGCTCAATGTTTGATCAAAAAACCCTCTGGTTTCTATTCCCGCATTACTTTATCCACTTAAGTAATGGGTCTTGGGGTCGTATGAAGTGTCCCCCCTTGTCATTTGCTTAGGCGGCCGTTGAATTAATCTTAAAAATTTATGTCTTTTGTCTTTTCTGTCTAATGTTGTCGGTCCCAGTAAGTGTCATGCAGCTCTCAAACGGATCTATGGCTTTTGCTATTTCGTTAGGCGAAGTTGTGCGTGTTTTAAGACTTGCGAAATGGCAAAAGGGAAAAGCGTGTTCAATGGTGCACATTTGGTCTGGTTTAACGAGACTCCATCTCTCTCAAGATCTAACAACTGGCGTTGATTCACAGCCGAAACTTGAAAGTGAAATACCTTTCACGAAATGGCGAAAAGGTTTGGCGGGACCCTGCAGCGAAGACTTTTCAAACGGCTAAAAGGTGATCAAGTTCAAGAGAGATCGACAGTTCGCATTGTTTCATGGCTGGTAGATGCTCACGTGTTAAGCCCTGCAAAGCAACGAAAAGGTTTTTGGCCTGGGAAAAGGGGGGTTTTAATAGGAGCATAACAGATGCGCAAGTCCAATTTAATCCGACGGTTAGCGCAGCTTCGCAGGAGGAAGGTGCTCGACAGTTAGCTTTCGCGAAGTAGCGAAATGACATGGCGCTCCAAGCAGGCAGTCCAGTTGGTTGAGATGACAAATCAAATAAAGACACGTGGCAGAAAGTCAAAGTAGTCAGCAAGTCAGATCTAAGGCTTAAAAGGTGGGTCCAAGAGGATGACTCATGTCGCGGCATGTAAAAGTGACTTGGCAGATCTAGGTGGCAAGGATGAGGTGGAATCAGATGTTTCCTCTCAGTGAATAAAAGGTTGTCATGTCAGTTCGGAAATGACTAGATGCCAGGTGGATAATGCTGAATCGGAGGGCCCACGTCTGCCAGATTCAATTAAGTTGTTAAGCATCGAGTAAGTCAAATATAATCTAACGGTCTGCGTGTATTCACGAAGGTAAAATGCTCGTGTTTTAAAACCACCAAAACAGCGAAAGGTTTTTGGGCCCCGAAGAACAGATAAAGCATGAAGGTAAAAGGGGATCAACTCTGATTTGATACAAGGGCTCATGTTGTTTCGTGAATGCGAACTAACCGAGGGATATGCTTCATGAAATGGCGAAAGAGAAAAGAAGGTTCTTCCTGATGTAATGCTAGATGGTGATGATTCAATTGACACGTGGTTTAAAAGGGATTTAGGGCCCGCCAATTTGTAACTGACGGTTATAAGGGAAATAGGACACGTGGCTGACTCTAAACTAAGCTCGAAGAGTTTTCCAAGGCTAATGGCTGAGTGCCACATGCTATTTGCTAACCAGTGGGAGAGTGGGTAAGAAATGCAAGCATAAAGGTCTCGCTTAAAGGATGGTCATCTCAGGATTGATCCAACGCTTCACATTGTTTCGTGGCCCAAAGTTGAAAGCGGGTTAAGCTATGCGAAATAGCAAAAAATCGTTAGCCGTCAAGATAAGGCACGGTTAGTGAAAAAAGCTGACGGTCATGGTAAGAGTTAAAGGTCGAGCGGTTAGAGTCCCATCTGATGCCTGGCATAGCTTTGCGAAAGAAAAGTGCTCACGGGATAAAGCCTGTGAAGTGGATAAAAGAGGTGGGGCTCGATGCAAAGGCAGAGATGTTAAGATAGTTTAAAGACCGATCAAGTTCCATTTGATCGGACGGCTAGCATGATTTCATTTGGCGAAATTGCTCGAAGGTTATGCTTTGTGAAATGGCGAAAGAGCGGAAGGAAAAAATGCGCAAGTGTGTTGTGACCCGTTGGAGCGAAAATTTTGAATTCTCTCATGAATTCAATTCTGAAGGGATGACCAAAGCATGCAGTATCAATGTCGTAGTTAAGAGCCTAAGTATCGTATATGATCTCGTATCAATTGAATGAAGGTATCATTCTAAAGAATAGTTGCAGAGAAGCAGTTGCAGAGCTATTTTCTTCAAATACAGAGCAAATTTATTCAGTTGCAGAATGGATTCCTTCAAGAAAAAATAGGTTCTCTTATACTCTTGTTTGGCAATCACTTAACAGTGTGTTTAAATTAAGGTCTTGATTTGTCACATAACAGTTGGGGGTAATAGTTAAACTGCTTGCATAATTTTAAGATGGCACCTAGGAGAGAATTCTCAGGAAAAGTTAACTACCAGGAAAGGGCTATTTGTGATGATTTCCTTGAACAATTGACATTGTCAACTAATGTGGCCGCAAAGGTAAAAGAACTTGTGCCTAGAGCTCCTCACCTAAAAATAGGGGAGGGATTGTATGATAAAGGTAACTGGCTGAGAGACCCATAGGTTGGGTTGTCTAGGTTGGGGTTATTCAAGGTTGGATTTGGCATGAGAAACTCCTCAACCCGCAGAACAGTATCTGGGAGTTGGATGTTGGCAAATTAGTGGTCCCTGGAGTATTCATGGATGTGGATCTCCTAACTCAAATTGCACACAACTATGACCCAATTACAAGGAGTGTTAAAGATATAAATGGGAAAACCCTCATTGAAATAAATAATGAGGAGTTCAGAAATGCTTTTGGGCTTAGTGAGTTTACCAATTTTCTAGAACCTATTAATTTCAAATCACTAGCTCAGGTGTACAATGTGCAAAGGAACCACCTTAGAAATGGGCCTCTTAAAGAATTCTTTGAGAAGATAGGTGGGTTGATAGTTGTAGGACCCAACACTGAAGAGCCCTTCTTATTAAACTTGTTCACCCTTAGGGCTAAGGGATTATACTGGTCACTCTGCCAAATTTTAGGAGAGGATGCTGAGGCAAATATGCCCACTCATTACATGTTAATGATTGCTCAAATCTTGAATCCTTCTCTTGTAGTGACTTTTGATTATGCTTCCTTTATCACTGATGCTATCCATGAAGGATTGATAGGAATAAAGAATGGGAAGGTTGATAGGCCTTTTGGATGGTATTCCCTCCTTATGCATTTATTTTTATTCAAGGGTGGTGATTATTTTGCAAGTGGAATGGATCTTGTAAAAGAGAAAGATGGAGAAAAGATGCCAGTGCAGTTATGGAGTACAGTGCTGTCATGGGACAGAGAAGATGCAAGCTTCTTAAAGTTTGATAAGTATTTTGCATCTAAGATTAGGACTCTCCTCTGTTCAGAGAATCCAAGAGTCCCCAAGGTTCTTTTGGAATTTATTAGGCCAAAAGAGTTTGCAGAGAATATAAAAATTGTTCACAATTGGGGTGATATCTACTTATACCCTGTCTCCATAGTTTTCAGAGTATATGGTTTCAAAGGCACTCCATTTTTGTTACCCTATTAGGTCCCTCTTAAAATGGGAATTGCAGAGATCCTAAGGCAGATTGGTGGTTTGCAAGAGGCAGAGTTAACAGGCAGAGGTAAAGGGACCATTTTTCCTACAGTTACCATAGCACACCAATTTGTGATAATTAAAGGAGGTTGGAAGTGTTTTGAAGATTTCCTTCAACCATATCATTTGTCAACTGCAGTATCCCGGTGTCCCGACCCGGAAGACTTATTCAATGGCATGTTTAGAAAGAGGGCAATATGCAGAGGTAGACCCCATCAATTCTAGTTTCTTGAAGACCTCATTAGGAATGAGTTTGACCTAGATGAGCAAGAGCTGAGGAAGGAAAAGTGGGTGACCTACAAAAGGGCCTTAGACATTATACACCAATTTGATACCAGCTGTGACCCATTGTCTAGCTTCCACCCTTTTCAGGAAAAGATAAAGTTCCTAATTCTTTGTTTTGAGGATGTGATGCAGACTTTGAAAGAAAAGAGGGAGGTTGTAATTAAAAACAACCCTGAGAAATCCAGACTGGTTCTAAGTAGGTCTGCATCAACTAGAGCAATCCCTCCTGGTAACTACATGTTGCATAAGAAGTCCAATTACAATGTGTTGATGCCTACAACAGGGGAGCCCTCTACTTCAAAGGGGAAGAGGAAGATACAGGATGTCACTGACATTCAAGATAGCCCAAAGAAACAAAGAGTGGGAAAAGAAATACAATCTGATGAACCTTTGTACTCTCCATCTCAATCCCCTATTCATATAGGAGATGAATAGGTAGCAGCTGAGCAACTTTTACAGTTAGGCAATCTGGGAGAAATAGCATACACATACGATAAAGTAGAAGAGGGAATGCTAGAAGAGCCCCCTACTGCTGAAATGAATATCACTACAAATGAGTTCAAAGGCCAGGAGTGGGATCCTGAGATTACGCAGGCTAGTGAAGATTTCTTGGCTGACAATAACTTTATTACATCAAGAGCATTGATGCAGTTTGTGTGGAAGCAAAACATTGACAAGTATAATGCAAGGTGTGAAAAGAGAAAAGGTGAGCAACCTCACAAAGATCCAGCTATGGTTAAGGAGAAAATAAAGCAAGAAATGATTGATGAGTTTAAGACCATCACTCCCAAGCAAGGAAGAGATATGGTGGCATGGGTTGGGGTACTCATTCTCTCTGAATAGGACATAGCATATGCCTTGGTATTGGAGGTAGTAAGAAAAGAGACCAAACCTATGGAAGGAGTCACCTTCAGCAAAGACAATGCTGCACTGGTCATATGGTCTCTTAAAAGAGATGAGAATAAGAGAAATAAGGACACCCCAGGGTCAAGTTACCTTGGTGGAATGATAGTGAAAAGAGTTCAGAGCACTGGGGTGGTGGAAGCTGCTAGCATTGTGCTAGAAATTGCAAAGTTTAGTGTTGTAGTGGCAGAAAGGGAGGCTAAGGAAAAGGCAGATCTCCAAGTTAAGCTAGAGATAGTTTTAAAAGCCTATAATAGTGCCAAGGAAGAGGTAAGGGGTAAAGATAGCATCATTGCCAAGCTACAAAGCCATTTGGCAGGACAGTACCATCAAGGTGAGTCTTCAACACTGATGATCTCCTCTTCTTCTGCAAGGCCTCCACCTACCAGCCCCATTATTGAGTTTCCACCATCTCCAGCACCTTCTAGCTCTCAATTGGTTGAGATCACTCCTTAGGAGCTGGAGGATTTAAAACAGGCTCAGGCCTTGTATGCAAAGAAATATGAGGAAAGAGTAAGGGCTACAATTTTAAGTTTTGCTAACACCATAGGGGCCTCATTATTGTATAACAACATGAGAAAGATTCGAGATATGTGGAATGGGCTTAATGGAGATAAGGTTGTTTTAATACCTATTCTTGACAAGTGGAAGCCTAGAGAGTAGGATTTGGAGCTTATTTGTGTATCCTATGATGAAGCAGGAGTTGATCCTATCATCAAATCCACTTGTGACACCACAAAGGATCTAGTAAAGTTAGTAGAAGGAATAGATAATGCTGATAGGAAGATCAATTTGTACAAGGAGTACACTGATCAGGTTTTTGAATTGCTCCCAGGAGGTTTTGTCAGCCCTAACCAATTGAAGGACAAACAAGTATGGCTTAAAGAATTAGAAGCCAAATTGTCAGTTAGAATAAAAGGAATTATTAGCTTAGAAGATTCTTCCTTCTTTGTTGTAAAAATTGAGGAGATAGAGAGAATCAAATCCCATTATGGTTTTCTCAATTCAGAAGTTAACAAAATGAGGAATTCCTGGAAAAGGTTAGCCAAGGCAAAAGAAAAAGTGATTAACTTCGCGTGGCCAGCTGATGATGTATACAATGAGTGGACAAGAAAATATGCCATAAAGGATGTAGAATAGTTAGAAGAGGTTGCAATGGGACAACAAGTAGAAGAAGCTGTGGAGGTTGAAAAGGACTTGTAACCGCTTTTGTAAAGGGTTCTATAACTAATTATTTTAGAGAGGTAATCATTGTAACAAACTCTCCTAGGAAAGTCCAAAGCTATGTGCATGCATATTGTTATAAATGGATACCAGGACTAGTAGAAAAGGATCGCAAAATGAATTGTAAGAAAACACTGCAGAAATTTATCTGAGCTTTTCCAAGTTTTAATGGAGAATATTTGAAGGTTTCTTGTAATACTTTTTCGAAGAAAATATTAATATATAGACCATTGGTTTTGAGTTAAAACTTTATGTTGTCTTCAAATGTGTTTGCAAGTGTTTACTGTTTCATTCTAAATAATCCAGGGTTATTTAGTTTGAATAGGGGTTGTAAGGTAACTTTCAATAGATATGTTTCTTAGCTTTCCTCTTCGGGAGGGGAATTAACTATGCAGGAATCACTTCTACAAGTAAATTCCTTGTGAGATATTTTTAATCTTAACGAGCGTAGTTTAATTTGATATGAATAAATTCTTATGTGTTAGGCCTATATAGGGATATACAGAAGCCAAACTAAAGGGATATGTAGAGATATTTGATTGTGAGAGTATTGTTTGAACTTAGATGACTCTGTGACCTTGGATAAGGCACTGGTATAGGTCGAGGTTGTCTATTACATATTTTGTAGGTCAATACTGAACATGAGTACTATTTTCATTCCTTTGTTTCAGTTAGTTTTAAGGTGATTAGATCCAGTGGTTTCTGGGACTGGTTTGCTGTGGATTTATCTTTTAAAAGTGTGAATTTAGTTCACAAAGGTATACCCGCCTGGATTTTGAATAAGTCTGAAGTGTAGAAGGTTAATCAAACCTTGTCATATGTTGTCTGGAAGTCTCCTTCTCTTTAATATCTCTCCTGCATACAGAGTTATCATATCATTGTAAGGATGTTAAAGTGAATCAGATTTTGAGAACAATAGGTAGAACCAACCTTAAACTGCCCAAAGGTATGCTAGTTTTGTTGAGGATGAGTAGCCCATCTCCACAAGTCTTTTCTTTCTACCCTTAGCCAAATTCTATATACCAAATCTATCTTTTTCTTTTCAAAATTCTTTTGTCTCCAAAAATGGAGAGTGGGTGATTACCCCCAAAATCTCTCCTTCTTGCTTAAGAAGACCCTAGTGAGAGTTCTCACAAGTTTCTAAAAACGGAAAAGGAAGGTAAGGTAAAATGGGAAAGGGAACTCTCATTCAAAAAGGAAGGTTCACAACTTAGTTCAAGCCTTCTAATTTCAATTTTCACACAACTTAGAAATGCCACTTTTTAGGGTGTCTAAATGGTCACATGAGAGTTGAAACATGCCTAAAATTACTCCTAACCCTTAGGTATACCTTATGGGCTTTAGGAAACCCTAATTAACTATCCTAGGAGTCCATTTATCCCTTTTTAAACCCCTCTGAAGTTTATTTTCGGGTCAAACCTAAGTTGACCATCCCAAAGATTCTTTACCCAAGGCATATATGGAATCATATTAGATTAATTGAAAAATATATAGTTAAACAACTCCCTTCAAGAGACAAATTTAAAAACTCAAACATAAATCAACATGTGTCAAGTGACACAAAGAAAATACTTTTACAAAATCATACATGAAATCTTGTCTCTTGTTGGATTTACACAATTACACAAAATTCAATTTAACATTCATGCAACAATCACTTTCACGAATAAAATACGATACAAACGGGGTTTTGTCTCTCCAAATAGACAAACCCTAGTTTTACGAACGTACATAGATCTAGGATTGGTTCTCCATAATATTTCCATGGTCACATGGATAATCTTTCTTGCGCAACTCAATTACACATTAGTAATTTCAAATAACCTCATATAACATTAAAATGCATGAATTAGAATACACATCAAACACTCTGCATACAATTTACATTTGAACAAATCAATATATCTTATATCCAAATAAATCCACATAACCAATTATCATAATCTCATAATTTTGATCCATACATACACATACATCCTATTTCTATCATCATAATAAAGTCCTGCAAATCCAATAGTGGCATATATCATCTCAAATTTATCCTATTCTAGAATCATATTGAGTTCTATATCATAAAGCATAAAAATGAAGCATCAACATTCATCAATATTATCCAAATCATGGAATCATATAAGTTCTAAATCCAGACATAGCTAACATACGTTAAATCAAAATTATCCAATCAATGGATCTTTTAGGATTTCAAATTCATAACACATGAAAATATACACCACCGGGTGAAATAACTCTATAACTTGGTTCAATTTATTTTCTCACAAATCTATCAGTCTAACACAGTCCAATCTATTGTATTATATAGCATTTATTAATAGGGTCAAACATGGTCAACTAAGATAATCAAAGCTTGGTTTGGGGAAGGCCTTACATCCTCCTCCCCTAGAGTTCGACTTACTCCTGGAAGTTGCGTGAGTAGGATTTACGAAATAGGGACATAACATTTCCCTCAATTTCAATGAGTTACTCAAAATCTTAACTTGCCTACTAGAAGGATGAAATACCAAAATCAACTTATTATTGTAATTAACTTACTATCTTCACAAGGTTAAATTCTTAGTATTTTTATTACATTTCCCTTAAATCTCAGGTAGGTGTTTGCAAAGTTCTATCTTTCAACAACTTACATTATTGCACCCTCCAAATCATAATCAAGGTTACACATATTGAATTTTCTAGGAGTTCTACTTTGTTTAGGACTTGTTTAAAAGCATGTTTATCCTATTGTATTCTCATCCATGCATGTTACTTAAGAAAATTGACATCACACTTAACCACAACGAATCTACTTATTCTACATTCGAGGCACCTCATTAGGGTGTTAATACACTATTTGATAAACCATCCTAGGTGCATAATTTCTTCGAACTTTCTTAGGTGACAAGGCAAAATCAAATTTAGGTTCTTCAATTCCACCCTTATATAGGGTAGTTTTCTACCACTAGGGATTAAAATGTTTTTTATATTCCTAGGCTCCAAGGTTTAAGTTTTATAGGGAACATTATTCACCATTTCGAAACATTAAGGTACACAACAATCCCATTCTAAGGGAGTGATGGAAATTATTAATACTTATTTTAGATATCATCCATGCAATCATCTCCATACACATGCCAAATTTACCAGTCGACAATCATTATTTTCATAATTCATTAGGTCTAGATCACACTATTGTTATAAATTTTTCTCTTTCAGATTACTCACAATTAATTTTACTTAGGAGGATATTCCTTCTTTTATCTTAATTTGACAAAACACATTCTTTGTTAATTATTGTGCCTAATTTCACTCCTTGCGGTATTCTCCCGTGACACACTATCACTGGTTCAACGAACATGATAGACATTTACACAAATCACATCACTAGGGCTAGTTATATCAACCATCAAAATGACCACTTTGACACTTTACAAGATCAAAATACAAGTTACTTCTACCAAGTCCAATAAAAAGAAGAAAAATGCCAGCAATTGAAAAATATTAAAGCTAGAAACATGGCAAGTGCCATAGTTCATATAAAAAGAAACATAAATTTAGTGGTCCTCTCTTCATAAAAAAAAAATAACTAAAAGGAAAGTTCTAGCCCCAGTGTCACAATATAATTTTCAAAGAAAATCCAAATTAATGTTGAATCAAACTCGAAACAAGATGACCATTCTAGCCATGCTATAGGGAGTAACCGTAGCACATCACCCAAGATCACACATCGTGAGTGTGTTAGGAAGTGATTGTTAGACTCTTGAGATTTTAGATTCTTTATAATCCTTTATTGATTTATGAAATAAATTCTTATACACAAGAGATCGCATTCATTTTTATAAATCATGTTCCATTTTAACCTTCACGTGCTTACTATTTCAAGCAACACTTTTCGATATAATCCACTATCTATTCAGGGTTATTAACATCCTTAATTATATTCTAACAGGTGCTTGCACTAACTCTACCATTCTCCGTCCATTCCTCTTGCACTAATCTTTTTGGACACTTAATTAGAGGTTAAAGCTTAACAAGCTGACCCAACGAAACCTTTGGTCTCGATAAAACTCCTAGGCAACAGGATTAAGAAAATTACTAACATAACAATTTACGATAACTCCTATTATCAAGTGGATCGAATAAATTTAATAAGGGCAATAATAATTTAACTCAAAAGTCTCTTTCATTACAGTTGCGTTTAATAGTACTTAATTAGGTCATCTTCTACTAAATAGACATTTATATAGTTACTTGGTTCAATATCAATTATTTTATAATTATCCAGTTTCCTCCATCATGTTAATACATCCTTCCTTAATAACTTAATTTAGTATGGCTTCTATTAATTATCTTAATATGCTAAACCTTGATTCAATGTTACGTGGTAGCTCAAATATCGATATTTTCATGTCTTACACACACGGTTAATAGTTCGGTACAAAATTGACACTTGTTTACTTAGAACCACTTAGGATTTGAGCTTGTTGCCAAATTACTAATAATTATGGTTAAGAGCCATTTGGAGTGGAATTATTGTCAAGTAAGATCGATAACGGTTGACAACAATTTCTACCCACACATTTCATGACATATTTTGGACTACTCAGAGAGTGGAATTATCCTCTCCTACTTTACTTATGCAACTATCAAATCAAGGGGGCGTGCACTCGAAAAGTGACCAACACCCCTCTTTTAATTAAAATTTAGTAAAAGGGAAGTTATCTCGTTCCTTATTTCTTATTTATATTTACTTACTAGCCCATTTCCGACCTACCACATCCTTCGATCTCTTTGATCTAAACAAACCATCTTACCATCCTAATATCCAGTTACCCAATTACGGTATAACCTAAGGATGTCCAACAATTACCAATGTCTTAAGGATCCCATAATTTCCAAATTCTTAGCTAACCACATAATTCGGCTCCTTATCAAAGTTTTCATAAATCATTTTATACTGTCAACTAATTCTCATTAAAACTTTAGTATTATATTATTGTTATACAATCCTTCCTTAAGCCATTTCCATCTGCATGTTGCTTCATCCATATTTAATGTTTTTGCATACTTTCATACTTGAGTGTCGTAATTTGCAAAGCTTCTTCGATTGTGCCTAGTAGTTATATTATGATACATACTGTCTTGTACCTAGCGACTAACCATGATTGGGTTGCACTTTTCTCCTTAGTTTCTGAATGAATATTAGTTACTCATTCCCAGATTATAAGATCCTAATACTTTTATACTCCTTGCACTTCAATGGAGATTCTTTGTTTTTGTACAATTCCCAATTTAGCTCTACTCTCTCTACCACTATTTACTTTCTCCAAGATTATCTTCCCATAAAGGGACTAGTTGAGGTTTTACTTGCTTGTTTCCCCAATTACATAACCATGGATGAACTTAGGGTTTATTGTAATTACGTGTTTTAACCCAAGAAGTTCATGCCTCCTTTCTCCTTATTTAACTCACCTATAGAATCACTAGGGTTTTCTGATCAAGGGGGATTGCCATTCATCAGTTTAATTTCTATCTTTAGGTTTATCCAACTCTAGCTTCAATGCATTGCTACAAGAATTGTCTAACAAATGCTCTTTATAAGAAATCTAGCATAACCACATTCTTAAGGTACCTATCTGAGATTTGCAAGAGTTCTTTTTAACTCTTCTTCATTTATGTCTTCTATACCGGCCATGATCTTTTTAACCATCATAATTTCACATAGCTTAAAAAAAAAACTTAACTTGAACTGTCTCAATCTTATTTATCTTGTTTATTGTGCCTTTATCTTAGGTTTAACTATCTTGCTTGACTTGCCATGTCAAGAACATATCTCGATGGAAGGCATTCTCTTAGTTACCATCAGAGCTAGTTTATTGTATGTTTTTAACTCCTCATACTTGATTTGATTAGGGCAATTATTGTGTTTTAGGTTCCAATTGAATGGTAACCCCATAAGTACTAAAGAACTAAATTCCGTTAATAAACACCGAAATTACTTCATATTAATAAATAGTTGAAAATTTTCACAGCCTTTGGGGTTTTTATTATGCCATTAACCTTATGACTAATAAGTTCAAATTTCAGGGCTTTTAGTGACCCTTGGAACCCCCTTGAATTGATATATGTTGATCTATTGATTTACAAGAATTTTCACTTATGTTTCACTTTGTTATTTCGCAAGTTTTCACCTAGGTGTTATACTTCAAGCCATAGTTTGGTTTCAACTAAGTTATGAATGTAGCCCATGTTTCCCAGTGTTTGAACCTAGGGCTCTGATACCAAAATGTCATGCCCAAAATTTAGGGCAAGAACGGGATAAAAAAAAAAAAAAATTTAAATCACAACTTAAATCTAAATTTGACAAATATGAAATACTAAAACATATTTTGTCTTAACTATGTTTAGAGTTAACTTTACCTACTAGCTCAAGTATTCAAAAATAATTAAAATTAAATGCGGAATTCTAAGTGAATGGTTTTATTGTCTACTCGAATTTAATCAATCAACTAATTTAGATAATTAAATGGCGTAGGCAAAATTAATCTTTGATAGTCATTAATTGATTTTAGAAATCTAATTAAATTTATTCTTCTAGCATTCATTTTAATTCATAATTAAAATGTGCTTAAATTAGATTAACTAAGGTACAATTAAGTCCATGACGAAAAACGTCCTATAAGGTTTAATTCCAAAAACCTATATCCAAGTATGTTAATTAAATCTCAACCCTTTTTTTTTTTTTAAAAAGAAATACCCTTAGGTTGATTAAAAATCAATGTTTGCCCACTTGATTTTATATACTCATAAGAATTCTACAAACACTAAATAAAATGTTAAAATCTAAAGATTTGCTTTATTCTTTAATATCTACAATTTTCTTTATATATATATATATATATATATATATATATATATATATATATATATATATATATATATATATATATATATATATATATATATATATATATATATATATATATGTATGTATATTTATATATGAATATATATATGTATGTATATTTATATATGAATATATATATATATATATTTATATTATGCCATATATTTAATTAATATAACAATTTTCCCAAATTTATAAAAACAAAACCATGCAAACCCTAACTAGGAATTTGCATTATAAAATACTCCCTATTTTATAATTTACCATTTCTTATTTCTACCCTAGCCCTACCCAGGCTAGGGTTTGTTTTTTTTTGTTGTTGATTAAGGATTTATGCAGGGCCGAATGGAACCTCGGTCGGCGGCCATGGCAGATGGGCGGAGGAATTGTTTTTTTGAAGGGGAGGGGGGGAATGGCAGTCTCTCCCGGCCGACGCCGCCCACTGTGTGAAAACACAGTAGGGTTCGGCCCGACCCGCCCCCTCTTTCTTTTTCTTTTCTATATATTTTTTTTTTTATGTTTTTTATTTTTTATTTTAAAAAATAAAATATACTTATATATATATATATATATATATATATATATATATATATATATATATATATATATATATATATAGATATATATATGTATATATATATACATATGTATATATATATATATACATATGTATATATATATATACATATGTATATATATATATACATATGTATATATATATATACATATGTATATATATATATGTATATATGTATATATATGTATATATATATATATATATATTTATATATATATATACATTTTTATATGTATATAAGTATATATATATATATATATATATATATATATATATATATATATATATGACATAAATTATATAATGAATAGACCATAGTATTTTGTTTTCAGGTATGTATTCGAATAGAATACTAAAGTATTATATTATTTTCTTTTGATTTATTTATTTTCATAAATTTCCTAGATGCAAAGATAAAATAGATGGATTATTTAAATCCTGATTTACTTATAGCAAAAGTAAAGTAATTTTATTATTTCATCTAAACTGTTTAACTGTAGATTTTATTTTCTGTATATACTAAATTCTAACATCAACTAATAAATGACCAATTTTAATAAATTTACCAGCAGCTAAATAAATCTAGATTTTATTAAAATAACACTATAATAAATTATGATTTTCATTTTCTGCAATAAACAAAATGACAGACTTTGATAATTCTACAGCAACTATTTGAATGACAATTTTAATAAAATTGACAGCAACTAAATATAGCTATAATTTATTAATCTAAAACCTTAGAGATGGCTATAAAATTTTTGCTTTTATTTTCTGCAAATAAAAAAAAAATCACAGATAAACTAAAATCACATAATTAAATAAAATGACTTTTACATTTCCATGGATTGATCTAAATGCTTTTATTTTCAGCCTCCTACATGCATGCAAATCAAAATTCATTTCTTTTCCAATAAATTGTTTTCAGATGCGTATGGGAAATAACAATTTTCTTCCTTTTCAAAATATCCTATACCCACAAATATTTATTTTAAAACTTTAGGAACTACTTTCAGAAATAATCATTTTCTTTTGTGCAATACAACTTAAATGACTATTACAAATATTCAAATCTTATTTCCAAGATACTCTTGTCACATTACAATTAGGACTCTCATTTCTAATAAATGAGGAAAGTGATAAATACATATCCAAAATTTTTTCTTCAACAACCATTTCCAGCCACATCTACTTGTCCTGCTATTTTCTTCTAACAACCTGTAATTACAATCAAAGAGATGACCATGGAGTGCTCACCTCCCAACCTAGGCTAACTAGTAGCCACCCCCGAGCTCGGAGAACCAAGCCCTAGATAGGTAACACACATACAAACACAAAAGAAAAGGGAAAACAAAATCTCAAACACAATCCCAACCTGGGCTACACTACACCACACATTCATGATGTCTTTTCAAGGGTAGTAGTGGACCAAGTACCCTGAGGAGACTGCAAGTATGGTAAAACATATAGCCACCTCATGGCAAACCAAATACCTCAAGTATAACAAGCCCACATTCCTTATGCCCCCCAAGGCATTCATACCTTATTTCCCTCCTTATGACCCCCAATGCATAAACAAGCCATGCCGCAAGGGTCACATAAAATCCCTTGTGATCAATCTCATAACGAGAGCCTCTCACTCGAGGGTTATCACTTCTACCACCCCCAAGACCATCCTCTCTCCCAAGAGTAGGAGGTCTTGATTACTCCCAAAACACATACATTGCATAAGCACCAAACACCAAATAAACTTCCAAGAGATACATGCAAGAAAACTAGTCTTTTACACAAGCATTCCTTTCAAAACAACATGCAATAAGAAAACGTTATAAGAAAGGTAGAACCAACCTTAAATTGCCCAAAGGTATGCTAGTTTTGTTGAGGATGAACAACCCCTCTCCACAAGTCTTTTCTTTCTACCCTTAGCCAAATTCTATATCCCAAATCTATCTTTTTCTTTTCAAAATTTTTTTGTCTCCAAAAATGGAGAGTGGGTGATTACCCCCAAAATCTCTCCTTCTTGCTTAAGAAGACCCTAGTGAGAGTTCTCACAAGTTTCTAAAAACTGAAAAGGAAGGTAAGGTAAAATGGGAAAGGGAACTCTCATTCGAAAAGGAAGGTTCACAACTTAGTTCAAGCCTTCTAATTTCAATTTTCGCACAACTTAGAAAAGCCTCTTTTTAGGGTGTCTAAATGGTCACATGATAGTTGAAACATGCCTAAAATTACTCCTAACCCTTAGGTATACCTTATGGGCTTTAGGAAACCCTAAAAAACTACCCCTAGGAGTCCATTTATCCCTTTTAAAACCCCTCTGAAGTTTATTTTCGGGTCAAACCTAAGTTGACCATCCCAAAGATTCTTTACCCAAGGCATATATGGAATCATATTAGATTAATTGAAAAATCTATAGTTAAACAACTCCCTTCAAGAGACAAATTTAAAAACTCAAACATAAATCAACATGTGTCAAGTGACACAAAGAAAATACTTTTACAAAATCATACATGAAATCTTGTCTCTTGTTGGATTTACACAATTACACAAAATTCAATTTAACATTCATGCAACAATCACTTTCATGAATAAAATATGATACAAACGGGGTGTTGTCTCTCCAAATAGACAAACCCTGGTTTTACGAATGTACATAGATCTAGGCTTGGTTCTCCACAATATTTCCATGGTCACATGGATAATCTTTCCTGCGCAACTCAATTACACATTAGTAATTTTAAATAACCTCATATAACATTAAAACACATGAATTAGAATACACATCAAACACTCTGCATACAATTTACATTTGAACAAATCAATATATCTTATATCCAAATAAATCCACATAAGGAATTATCATAATCTCATAATTTTGATCCATACATACACATACATCCTATTTCTATCATCGTAGTAAAGTCTTGCAAATCCAATAGTGGCATATATCATCTCAAATTTATCCTATTCTAGAATCATATTGAGTTCTATATCATAAAGCATATAAATGAAGCATCAACATTCATCAATGTTATCCAAATCATGGAATCATATAAGTTCTAAATCCAGACATAGATGACATACATTAAATCGAGATTATCCAATCAATGGATCTTTTAGGATTTCAAATTCATAACACATGAAAATATATACCACCAGGTGAAATAACTCTATAACTTGGTTCAATTTCTTTTCTCACAAATCTATCGGTCTAATACAGTCCATTCTATTGTATTATATAGCATTTATTAGTAGTTTCAAACATGGTCAACTAAGTTAATCAAATCTTGGTTTGGGGAAGGCCTTACACCGAATGACAAAACCGCCTTTTCACTCATCCCGGAAAGGGTGTTGTTAGTCGATGATGTGAGATTCTTCACCAAATGTCGTGTTGAAGAACTTGATCATGTTGAAATCAGAGACACCTATGATGAGTTGTGCATAGATGGTAAATTGAATAGCAAGTATGAACACATCAAGATCAAGTGATTAACTGAAGCCCTAACCTATCCCCATGTGTTCAAACCCCAGTGGGTTAAGTTTGTTCTAAGAAGAGTTCACGATGATTTCATGTGGCTAGAAGAGCAACCATTTAAGATTACCAAGGAAATCAATCATCTGATTACCTGTTACCCCATTTATGATCATGCCCGAGCCCAAAAGATGATATCACAGAAAGAATTGATTAGTTTAACCGGAGTGGAATCAGATTGTAGAGGATTGAAATTGAATAATGTCACTCATGAAGAACTAAAATTTGCCATAATAGTAATGGGCTATTGTTTCTTCCAATCGGCAAGGGAAAATAGTGTACCCTGTGTAGCAGTAGACCTAGCCTACAAAATTGTGACAAAGGGAATGAAAATTGACCTATGTGAGGTGTTGTTGAAGAACCTATTTGAAAATCTGAATACCATCAGGAAGCCGAAGAAACAACTTGGCTAATACACTAAAGTTTGGATCATTACTGGTATGCATGTTTTTCTATTTTGAAAAATTCTTTCCATCAGTCGGTAAAGTTGTTTGGGAACTACACCGACCAATCACCCATCAGATAAATGACTTCATCAAGAAGTTAGGTGATAATTTCAATAATATTATGGATGACTACTTCAGTAAATTTTAGGAGAAAATGCATAACAGATATAGGATTCTGCCCCAGCTAGTGGAGAAATACAAAAATGATATATGTTTTGAAGTTGACACCGATTACTGTTATGTGAATGTTGTGGAACCGAGGACTCAATCTTTGTCACCAATGGGTTACGAGATTGACTTTGAGATCACACAACAGCAAATTGATGCATTTCTTACATTACCGACGCATGCTACTGAGCTAAGGTATGGAACCTGTGAGGAAGTAAAGGAAATGGTAAAAATGAGCATTATAGTACCCAAAGCTACAAGAAAGGCAACAAAAATGATAAAGGCATTGTCAGAGAAATTTGGAGAAGACTCTTCCTCTACACCTGTCAAAGGCACCATTACCATTACCGAAGAGGAATCTGAAGCCCAAGAGGCAGCAATAACACTAAGCACTGAATTGCCTAAGGGAAAAGTGTTGAAGAGAAAGAAATAGGACACATTAAAGGCCTCACCGACTCCACCTCCAAAGCGACCTAACACAAGAGCATCTGCAGCCTCACCGAGTAAGAAAACAAAAAGTGTTACTGCTCCCAAGGTAACAAAGACATACAAGAAATCTACTCAGAGACTCATTTTGGCAAAAGAGTCTAGTGATACCGAATCAGAGGATGCAAGCAAATTCCAGATTGTCAAGAGCAAGAAGGTAAATATACATAGTGTTGAAAAATTATGTGCTAATTTGAAAGAATATGGAGGATTTGGATCATTCAGATATGTCAAGTATGAAACCAGGAATAATGATGAGAAGAGACAAATTGAAGAAGCTGTCATCTGCACACTTTTAAAATTCCGGTTAGCTCCATTGGAACTAGCTAAGTCACTTCCAAATGAACTTTACTTGCATATTGATAATAGGTGGAAGTATGCAATGGACTCAGAGAAATAGATCAGAGAGAGAAGTCCAGTTCATCTCTTTCTTGACATGTCAGTAGCTGAAATAAAGGAACATCTGACAACCTACAATTCAAAGTTTCTTGTCAAGCAGAGAGCTTTAAAACTGATGAATGGGCTGTATATTGAAGTTGAAAATGAGACAAAAGCAAAGTGGCAGGAAATATTTAAAGTCAAGGATGCCAGTGAGCAAGCTACACTTGAAATTGTTGATGTCACCAAGCAAGATCTTGATGTTACCGAGAAAGACCCTGCTGACACCATTCAAATAGATGAAGATGTCATGGATACAAAGGCACCGGAACAAGAAATGATAGAAGGCAATGCATATGTAAAACTTGTATCTAGTGAATCAGTCTTGGAACAAGTTCAGCCTTATCCACCGATCAGGTAACCTGTCTCAACTGAAACCCCTCATGACACAGAGGAAGGCACCGAAGGTCACAAGTCTACAACAGGAGAAGGTACTACTCAAGAATAGACATCTCAAGCACCTTCTAACACTACGAATGTTGAAACTGAGACACTGAGTACCGAGACACCAAAGGACTCTACAGAGGCTAAAGAAACCGATCAAAGTGTTGCCTCTACTGAGCAACCTACCGAGGGTCATCAAGCCTCACAAGCCCTTGTCTTAGTTCCATCAGTGAAAGATAAAGAAAAGAAAATGAAAAAGCATAGTTTTAAAGTTGATTTGTCAAAACCAATAGTGCTGCCCAATGTAGACATATCAAAATTGAAGGGGCAAGCATGCATTGATTTTGGTGAACTATGCAAAGAAAAGGCCAAACAAGAGAAGCAAATGGCCATTCAAAAGAAAAATAAAGTACTTCAGAAGGTGAAAGCACTCTTAATAGATATGCTACCTAAAGCTACAGTATCAACAGATGCAGCCATCCACATTCAACTGGATGAAGTCCTAACAAAGATGGAGACATCTAGAGTAGATGCATCAGAGTATTTGAGAAAACTAAAAGACAAAGAGCTCACTGCAAAAATGATAGAAGAGGTACAGAAAGCTATAGCTATTGGCAAAGTTAAACTTGTCAAATTTATTGCTAAGTTGACTCCTCAACTCAAGCACATTCTTTAATTATTTCAGAAACTCTGCACATTTTCTTTATTCATTAAAGACATTAAGAATAAAATAGAGGCAATTGAGAAAGAGATCACCGATCTCTCAAGCAAGTTGACCACAGAGCCAAATTCAATTCAGAATTTTTATACAAAGCTACAACAGCTCATGGCTCAACAATTGGACCTAAGAAATGAAGAACACAAGATCCGGATGGGCATAATGACACTTCACACATTATTCCTTCCTCATCTTTCATCCGTCCAAGAACAGATCAACCGAGCCACCTCCTTATCTACTACACAAGAAGGAAGCACTCTAGATGGCTTAATATCATTATTGGTTGATATTCAAGCACATAATTCTTTAATGGACAGTGTAAAGAATGCACTCTCTGTCGCTCTCACCAAAGCTCAAACCAAGTACAAATCCATTTTTGACCAGTTACCACCCCCAAATGGTAATTAAGTTTTGATGTTTGCCAAAAAGGGGGAGTAATATGTTATAGTATTAGAGGAGTGATATAGTATTCAAAGTATCAAACAAAAGGAGTATAGTATACAGGGGGAGTATACCGAGCAGAGCAAGCAGAGTATCCAAGAGCAGTGCACCGAGTAGTATAAAGTACAGGAAGCAAAGCACATGGAACAGATCACCAAGCATGCAAAATCAGAGTTTTGTACAGTATATCGATAAGGGGAGTATATCTAGATATATTATATTATTGACTATTGTATATACTATCAACATAGTCAAATTTTGCAAGTATATAGATTATTGAGTTATAACTTTGAAAGTAGTTTTTGTCAAACATCTCAACTAATGTCAAAAGGGGAGATTGTTACTACTTATCAAGTTGCCATTAATTTCATGTCAAAGTTATTCTATATACTCTAGTTGGTTATCTCTACCGAGACATTCAGTCAGTATGCACAGTCTAGTCATTATTGAAGAAAGTAGTCTCAAAACGTAGTATACACCAAGTTGTCTACTGAGTATCATTTCATGTCTACCGAGCAGAAAAGATGACACACTGATTTGATATACACTGAGTGAAACGTGTTACTAGATTTATTGAACCTGGAAATACATATGAAAACGTGTTACAAGATCAAGGCACATCTAACCGTTATCACATTGGATATTGCACTTAAAGATTGTGTATGATTTTGAGGTCATCTAACCAATGAAATAATTTTCATGGTTATTCACTCGATAAATCATATTTGTAAGATCAAAGAAATGAATGGATCACCATCATAAGAGATCTATTTATACAGCATGAGTTAAGAATTAAAAAGTGTGCGTGTGCATGAGTGTAAGAAGACTGTTATAGAGATGCAGAGGTCACCAAGAAGGTTTTTAGAGAATAGTTAAAGAACAGAGTAAACAGAAGGGTTTACCAAGTTACTATATGGGTTACCGAGGTATGCTATAAGCAAGGTAACTTATTCTAAGCACATAGAATCTGCTATAACATTCCAGATGTAAAGTTGCATATATTTATAATGATTTTATTGTAATATTTTGAAGTTGTAAGAGAAACCTTTAATAGGGTAAAAGACTCTAATCAAGTCTATAAATTATAAAGCCTCTAACCAGGTGCAACATTTAGATGAAGTGTTGTGAAATCCTTTAGCAAGGTAGATCTAACAGATCTTGTTACTCCTAACAGGGTAAGGTATCAGAAATAGCTAAACATGTAGCTCTAATCGAGCACTCTTTATTATTGCAGTAGTGAAGTTGTGGGTGCCATCCCCACCACAGTTTTTCTCTGCAACCAAGAGTTTCTGCATAACCAAAATATATGTGTTATGGAGTGAATCATGTATGATTGTTATCTATTTGTTTTATCTTTATATTATGTTACTGCACTATTCGGTTTATGCATAACAGTAAAGTTATTATTGAAGAAAAGTTTTGGAGTAGTGATTCACCCCTCCCCTCTCAGTACATTAGCTTTCCATATTGGGCCTAACAAAGATAAGTCCTAGATTGTATTGAGAAAATAAGAATCTGCTTTAGCATTTTAGATGTGAAGTTACAGATAGATTTTTATTATTATTATTTTGTGAAGTGATAGAAAATATCTTAACCGAGTGGACTTAACAGTCTTATTTGTAAAACCCTCCAGCAAGGTGACATTCTGATTGAGTGTTTGAAATCCTTTAACAAGGTGAAGATCCTAACAGATCTGAGGGAAATCCCTTAACCGGGTCACATCTAGCAATGTGTTTGTAATCTTTAATAGGATTTTCTTTTAACCGAGCATACCCTAGAAGAGTATATTTCTTAGTGGGTCCAAAATCCCACAGTGGTTTTTCCCTATTTGGGTTTCCACGTTAAATCTAGTGTTATGAGTTTTATGATATTTATATGCTTTTGAGTTTGCATGTTTAGCAGTTTTGGTTATATTACTGAAGTATATGTTACCGAGATTGAATCTGTTGTTTTTATGGAAGAATAAGGTTGTATGATTCACCACCCCCCCTCTCATCTTATTAGATTGGCATCTATACTTAATATTAATTATCAGAACTATCAATTGGTATCAAAGCTTTGGACTTTGGAAGAAAAATTTAAAGGTACTTGAGGCAAAGATCTGAAGATGTATAAGAGGGATGCACCGAAGCTAAACAGGTCAAGTTTCTCAACATGGCAGAAAAGGATGAAGTTGCACCTATCAGGAGTTGGAGAATATGTTGTATATTATCTGGAGAATGATTTCATTACACTGAGCACCTATCCATTGACAATGGAAGAGATAAAGGCAAAGCAAGAACATATCCAAGCGATGATTGAAATAACATCTGCATTGACTGACTCGGAGTTTAATGATCTAGAAGGCTGCAATGATGCAAAGGAAATGTGGGACAAGCTCATATCTGTGTATGGCGATGATGAACATGTTCAAAGAGCAAAAGTGGATAGTCTAAGAGGACAACTTGAATCTATGAGGATGAATGAAGGTGAGAACATAACCCAGTACAGTACAAGACTAAAAGAGATTGTCAATCAAATCAAAGGAGCAGGTGGAACTATTGAAGAAAAGGATATAACAAGTAAGTTGTTAAGAACCCTTCTACCAGCTTATGCAATCCGAGTCTCTACAATCAATGAATTGAGGTTTGTACCCAATATGTCAGTTTCTTTGGATGCTACTATTGGTAAGCTACATGCATTTGAGTTAAGTAATTTTGATAACAGTGGGTCTTCTATAAATAAAGTTGAATCTGCATTTAGTTCTTTTCATCTTGGTGAATTTGATGATCACAATGATAGAATGAGTAAGTACACTAAAGGGGATCACAGTGGAGCAAGTAAAAGATTTCACAAGAACATGGAAGAAGTACACAAACTGTATGAGGAAATCAGAAAGCAAGAAGAGTTTGAAGTACTATTAGCCAGAAGGTTACCGAGAGGCAAAGGTAAGTATAAAGGAAAACTACCTTTGAAATGTTTCAATTGTGATAAGATAGGACATATGGCTTCTAACTATCCTCATAAAGAATCTACTCAAAAGATAGATTATCGAGATGACAGACAGAAAGATAATCATTACAGGGGACACCGAGATTTTAGAAGAAGAGATAGAAAGTCATGCCTAATGGCTGATGAGGAATCCAATGATGATAAATCAAATGAAACCGATACAAAGGAAGTAGTTTATGTGGCTATCAAAGATGGATCAGATGAAGAAAGGTATGAAGAAAAAGCCCTAATATCTCACATAAATACTAATGATTCTTGGATCATAGATAGTGGATGCTCACATCACATGACAGGTGATAAACACAAATTTGTTACATTAGAAGATTATGATGGAGGCTATGTAATATTTGGTAATGATGCACCATGTCCGATAAAAGGTAAAGGATCTATAACACTTCTTGACAGTGTAAAATGCAATGATGTTTATTGGGTTGAAGGTTTGAAATACAATTTGTTGAGTGTAGCATAGGTTACCGAATAGAATTTCATAAAGGAATTGTCAAAGTTCATGACAAGCATGGAAAGTTAGATGCTACCGGGATACAAACAAAAGGTAACACATTTCACCTTTACTCAACTCGGAACAAGTGTTTGTATGCAAAGATAGATGATACATGGTTATGGCATAAAAGGTTTTGTCATGTAAATTTTGATAATCTGATCAAAATAAGTAAGAAGCACTGAGTAAGAGGTCTACCGAGTTTGGAAAAGCCTGAGAATGCTATGTGTCGAGGATGTCAGATGGGTAAGATGACAAGATCAAGCTTTACAAGTAAGTCCTAAACTTATAAGGGAATTTTAGATCTTGTGCACACTGATCTTTGTGGTCCTATGAAAGTTCACAGTTATTATGGTGATAAATATTTCATATTATTTGTGGATGATTACTCAAGGATGATGTCAGTTATGTTTTTAAAAGAAAAATCAGAAGCTTTTCAAATGTTTAAATGGTACAAGGCAAGAGTTGAAAATGAAACAACAAGACAACTGAAATGTCTTAGATCTGATAGAGGAGGTGAGTTCACATTTGATGAGTTCAACTTATTCTACAATGATCATGGTATTGAAAGACAAGTCTATGCACCGCGAACTCCACAACAAAATGGGATAGCTGAGAGAAGAAACAGATCTATTGTGGATTGTGCCAGAACCCTGATGATTGAAAAGAAAGTGCCACAAATATTTTGGAAAGAAGCAATAAGCACAACAGTTTACACCCTGAACCGAGTACAACTGAAGAAAGGAACTTTGAAGACACCATATGAAATCTGGTATGACAAGAAACCTAATGTAAGTTACTTCAAAATCTTTGGAAGTAGATGCTATGTACACAAAGATTATAGAAATGGAAAGTTTGATTAGAAAAGTGAAGAAGAAACATTTCTAGGTTATTCCTCTAGAAGCAAAGCATTTAAATGTCTGATCAAATCATCTAAAAAAATAGTAGAAAGTGCAAATGTGAAAATTGATGAATTTACAGAAAGAAATGATGAAGGAAATTCCAAGGAACCAGAAGATTATGATGAATTTGTCTATGTTCAACTGACAAGTCTTACCAAGAGGACTGTTGAACAAAATGAAGAGAATATCTAGTTACCGACTGACGAAGAAGATCATGCAAAGCCTACCGAGCTTGTATTAGCCAAGTATGTCAGAAGACATCATGCATCAAGTCAGATTATAGGAGATAAGGATGATCCAGTGATGACAAGGAACAAACTAAGACAGAACACATGTCTGATATCTGAATTTGAACCGAGGATAGTGAAATAGGCATTTAACAGTGAAGATTGGATAAATGCTATGACAGAAGAGATTGATCAAATCAAGAAGAATAACACATGGACACTGGTCCCAAGATCGAAGGACAAAAATGCAATCGGTACAATGTGGACTTTTAGAAACAAGCTGAATGAAAAAGGTGAGGTCATTAGAAATAAAGCAAGACTAGTTTGCAAAGGTTATGCCCAAGAAGAGGGAATTGATTATGGTGAGACTTTTGTAGCTGTGGCAAGACTTGAAGGAGTAAGAACATTATTGGCATATGCTACTTACAAAAATTTCAAGGTATATCAAATGGATGTCAAATCTGCATTTCTGAATGGTATATTAGAAGAAGAAGTTTTTATTGAACAACCTAAAGGATTTGTTGAAGACAAGAATAAAGATCAGGTATGTAAATTGAACAAAGCTTTATATGGTTTGAAACAAGCACCTAGAGCATGGTATGAAAGATTGCACTCTTATTTAATCAAGATTGGTCTTATAAGGACAAGTGAAAACAACAATATGTACATGAAGAATGATGAAAATGGAATACTGATATCAGCCATATTTGTTGATGATATTATATTTTGTGGAAATGACTCTCTATGCAAGAACTTTGGAAATGAAATGAGCAAAGAATTTGAGATGTCATTAATTGGTGAGATAAAGTATTTTATAGGTTTACAAATACTACAAATGAAAGATGAGATTTTCATTACTCAATCGAAATACATAAAGGAAATCTTGAAGAAATTTGGAATGGAGGATTCAAAACCAGTAAGTACTTCTATCACTACCAACTGTAAATTATCAAGGAATGATGAATCTGCATCTGTTGATGAGACACTTTACTGATCCATGATTGGAAAGATACAATATGTTGTTCACAACAGACCAGACATAGCACATGCAGTAGGTATAGTTGCAAGATTCTCTGCAGATCCCAAGGAAACACACATGATAGCAATCAAGAGAATTTTCAGATACTTGAAAGGCACTGAGGATTATGGCTTACTATATCAGAAAGGAAATGATTTTGATTTAAAAGTTTATACTGATGTTGATTGGGCAGGCAACATTGATGACAAGGAAAAGCACAAGTGGAGGAGCTTTCTTTTTAGGAGAAAGACTAGTGAGTTGGCTTAGCGAGAAACAAGGATGTGTTTCACAGTTGACAGCAGAATCTGAATATGCTGCTGCAGCATTGAATTATACTAATATAGCATGGATCAAACAACTATTGGATGGTATAAATGAGAAAGTTATCGAGCCAGTAACTATATTCTGTGACAATACTAGAGTCATTAACATTTCAAAGAATCCTGTTATGCACTCTAAGACAAAGCACATCTCTATCAAATATCATTATCTTAGAGAAGAAGCTCAAGAGAAGAAAGTGGTGTTGGAGTATGTTAGCACAAAGGAACAAATAGCAGATATCTTCACCAAGCCACTGCCAAGGGACACTTTTGAGTATCTTAGAAGTAAGTTAGGGGTCCTACCCCTATCTTCCATTCACTGACCGTTTTCGGTGAAATCATCAATTCGATGACTCTACAGAATATCTTTCAGGAGTTGATGTTGATTTACACACTTTAGGATGTTTTCTAAAGCTGTACAAGAAACAATAACAGGGAACAAGAATTGAAGACAAAATGCTTTGACCGAGACTAAGTTGACACATAACAGCAAGAAATCACTTCATACAGGAAGAAATTATGTTTTCGTTCTTTAGTTTTTGGCATTGTTGTCAAAGGGGGAGAAGACTGAAGAAAAGAAGAGAAAACTAATGTATGGGGGAGAAGATTGATGACAGGGGGAGAGCATTTTAGCATTTTAGAATCACAGCAATCCGAATCAATTAGGTCAAATCAATTGGTTTTTTCATCAATGCCAAAGGGGGAGATTGTTGGCATTTCAATAAGGATATTGAGAAGGTTGTTGATGATTAAGGATGTTTATTGTCTTAATATTATTATTTTGTCATTGATGTCAAGAAATTTATTTTCTAATTCAGTATGATGTTGCCATATCTTAAGAAGTATGATTTGGTGAGTATAAAGATGTCAATAAAAGACACAGAAAGAATGTGATGAATAAGGGGAGGAATAAGTTTTTCAATGGGCAAGTATTACCAAGTTAGACAATGATGAGATCATGATGTTTAGATTGTTTTGATATCCTACATATGTTGTTAATTGTAAGGTTAATACTATACTATATTACCGAGCAAAGAACCTAGTCGGTAAACCCTAAGGAACCTAGTCGGTAAGCCCTAAGGAACCTAGTCGGTAAGCCCTAAGGTTATCGCTATCAGTTAATGAAGGCAGAATGTCTACCGAGTGAAGTTTAGTATTTACCGAGTTGCAACTGAGTAATAATAGAATGCATTGAATGAATAAAAGCATTATTTGATGAAGGAAGCTGATGAGCTAGAACTGATTAAATGATTGGTATGTCATGCATGAAGTTTGTTAAAGAATCTATGGCAAAGGAAAATCCGCAGGAAGATCTACAACATAGATTGAACCGCAATACCCTAGCTAAAGTTCCAAGAAATGTATGCAAGTTCCAAGGTGGGGTAAAACATTTTCAGATCGAAGGATACATTGAACCTAGTCAAGTTTGAAGATCTGATGGCTATGATTGATCATAGGAAATGTGATCAAGGAGATTAAGCAGTTAGCAATTTTTTATAAATAAGGAATTATTGATAAACAATGTATGCGGGCAAGTGTATGCACAGGGATGCTACATAGTAATTACCGAGCACAGAAGCTTGAAGACCTATTTGATTAACAGAGTATAGAGCCCAATAGATGGACAAGATAAGTCCTAGATTGTATTGAACAAATAAGAATCTGCTTTAGCATTTTAGATGTGAAGTTGCAGATAGATTTTTATTACTGTTGTTTTGTGAAGTGACAGAAAATCTCTTAACCGAGTGGTCTTAACAGTCTTATTTGTAAAACCCTCTAGCAAGGTGACATTCTTATTGAGTGTTTGAAATCCTTTAACAAGGTCACCTCTAACAAGGTGAAGATCCTAACAGATCTGAGGGAAATCCCTTAACCAGGTCACATCTACCAATGTGTTTGTAATCTTTAATAGGATTTTCTTT
Organism: Cryptomeria japonica; assembly: GCF_030272615.1. Lineage (NCBI taxonomy): Eukaryota > Viridiplantae > Streptophyta > Pinopsida > Cupressales > Cupressaceae > Cryptomeria > Cryptomeria japonica. The sequence continues at coordinate 669,891,840 of NC_081414.1, forward strand.
TAACCGAGCATACTCTAGAAGAGTATATTTCTTAGTGGGTCCGAAATCCCACAGTGGTTTTTCCCTATTTGGGTTTCCACGTTAAATCTGGTGTTATGAGTTTTATGATGTTTATATGCTTTTGAGTTTGCATGTTTAGCAGTTTTGGTTATATTACTGAAGTATATGTTACCGAGGTTGAAACTGTTGTTTTTATGGAAGATTAAGGTTGTATGATTCACCCCCCCCCCCCGCCTCTCATCTTATTAGCTTGGCATTTGTACTTAACATTAAGTATGAGAACTATCAATTGGTATCAGAGCTTTGGACTCTGGAAGAAAAGCTTAAAGGTACTTGAGGCAAAGATCCAAAGATGTATAAGAGGGATACACCGAAGTTGAACAAGTCAAGTTTCTCTACATGGCAGAAAAGGGTTAAGCTGCACCTATCAAGAGTTGGAGGATATGATGTATATTATCTGGAGAATGATTTCATTACACCAAGCACCTATCCATTGACAATGGAAGAGATAAAGGCAAAGCAAGAACATATCCAAGCAATGATTGAAATAACATCTGCATTGAATGACTTAGAGTTTAATGATCTAGAAGGTTGCAATGATGCAAAGGCAATGCGGGACAAGCTCATATTTGTGTATGGCAGTGATGAAAATGTTCAAAGAAAAAAAATGGATAGTCTAAGAGGACAACTTGAATCTATGAGGATGAATGAAGGTGAGAACATAACCCAGTATAGTACAAGACTAAAAGAGATTGTCAATCAAATCAAAGGAGCAGGTGGAACTATTGAAGAAAAGGATATAACAAGTAAGTTATTAAGAACCCTTCTACCAGCTTATGCAATCCGAGTCTCTGCAATCAATGAATTGAGGTTTTTACCCAATATGCGAGTTTCTTTGGATGCTACTATTGGTAACCTACATGCATTTCAGTTAAGTAATTTTGATAACAGTGGGTCTTCGGTAAATAAAGTTGAATCTGCATTTAGTTCTTTTCATCTTGGTGAATCTGATGATTACAATGATAGAATGAGTAAGTACACTAAAGAGGATCACATTGGAGAAAGTGAAAGATTTTGCAAGAACATGGAAGAAGTACACAAACTGTATGAGGAAATCAGAAAGCAAGAAGTGTTTGAAGCACTATTAGCCAGAAGGTTACCGAGAGGCAAAGGTAAGTATAAAGGAAAACTACCTTTGAAATGTTTCAATTGTGATAAGATAGGGCATATGGCTTCTAACTGTCCTGACAAAGAATCTACTGAAAAGAGAGATTACCGAGATGACAGACAGAAAGATAATCATTATAGGGGACACCGAGATTTCAAAAGAAGAGATAGAAAGTCATGCCTAATAGCTGATGAGGAATCCAATGATGATAATTTAGATGAAACTAATACAGAGGAAGTAGTTTATGTGGCTATGAAAGATGGATTAGATGAAGAAAGGTATGAAGTAAAAGCCCTAATATCTCACATAAATACTAATGGTTCTTGGATCATAGATAGTGGATGCTCACATCACATGACAGGTGATAAACACAAATTTGTTACATTAGAAGATTATGATGGAGGCTATGTAAAATTTGGTAATGATGCACCATGTCCAGTAAAAGGTAAAGTATCTATAACACTTCTTGACAATGAAAAATGCAATGATGTTTATTGGGTTGAAGGTTTGAAATACAATTTCTTGAGTGTATTACAGCTAAACAACACAGGTTACCAAATAGAATTTCAGAAAGGAGTTGTCAAAGTTCATGACAAGCATGGAAGGTTAGCTGTTACCGGGACACAAACAAAAGGTAACACATTTCACCTTGACTCAACTTAGAACAAGTGTTTGTATGCAAAGATAGATGATACCTGGTTATGACATAAAAGGTTTTGTCATGTAAATTTTGATAATCTGATCAAAATAACTAAGAAGCACCGAGTAAGAGGTCTACCAAGTTTGGAAAAGCCTAAGAATGCTATGTGTCAAGGATGCCAGATGGGTAAGATGACAAGATCAAGCTTTATAAGTAAGTCCTACACTTCTAAGGGAATTTTAGATCTTGTGCACACTAATCTTTGTGGTCTTATGAAAGTTCACTGCTATTATGGTGACAAATATTTCATATTATTTGTGGATGATTACTCAAGGATGATGTCAGTTATGTTTTTAAAAGAAAAATCAGAAGCTTTTCAAATGTTTAAATGGTACAAGGCAAGAGCTGAAAATGAAACAACAAGACAACTAAAATGTCTTAGATCTGATAGAGGAGGTTAGTTCACATCTGATGAGTTCAACTTATTCTGCAATGATCATGGTATTGAAAGACAAGTCTCTACACTGAGAACTCCACAACAAAATGGGATAGCTGAGAGAAGAAATAGATCTATTATGGATTGTGCCAGAACCCTAATGATTGAAAAGAAAGTGCCACAAACATTTTGGAGAGAAGCAATAAGTACAGCAGTTTACACCCTGAACCAAGTACAACTGAAGAAAGGAACTTTGAAGACACCATATGAAATCTTGTATGACAAGAAACCTAATGTAAGTTACTTCAAAATCTTTGGAAGTAGATGCTATGTATACAAAGATGATAGAAATGGAAAGTTTGATCAGAAAAGTGAAGAAGGAACATTTCTAGGTTATTCCTCTAGAAGCAAAGCATTTAAATGTCTGATCAAATCATCCAACAAAATAGTAGAAAGTGAAAATGTGAAAATTGAAGAATTTACAGAAAGAAATGATGAAGGAAATTCCAAGGAACCAGAAGATTATGATGAATTTGTCTATGTTCAACCAACAAGTCTTACCGAGAGAACTGTTGAACAAAATGAAGAGAATATCTAGTTACCAAGTGATGAAGAAGATCATACAGAGCCTGCCGAGCCTATATTAGCCAAGTATGTTAGAAGACATCATGCATCAAGTCAGATTATAGGAGATAAGGATGATCCAGTGATGACAAGGAACAAACTAAGACAGAACACATGTCTGATATCTGAATTTGAACCAAGGATAGTGAAATAGGCATTTAACAGTGAAGATTGGATAAATGCTATGACAGAAGAGATTGATCAAATCAAGAAGAATGACACATGGACACTGGTCCCAAGACTGAAGGACAAAAATGTAATCGGTACAAAGTGGATTTTCAAAAATAAGCTAAATGAAAAAGGTGAGGTCATTAGAAATAAAGCAAGACTAGTTTGCAAAGGTTATTCCCAAGAAGAGGGAATTGATTATGGTGAAACTTTTGCACCTGTGGCAAGACTTGAAGGAGTAAGAACATTGTTGGCATATGTTGCTTACAAAAATTTCAAGGTATATCACATGGATGTCAAATCTGCATTTCTGAATGGTATATTAGAAGAAGAAGTTTTTATTGAACAACCTAAAGGATTTGTTGAAGACAAGAATAAAGATCAAGTATTTAAATTGAACAAAGCTTTATATGGTTTGAAACAAGAACCTAGAGCATGGTATGAAATATTGCACTCTTATTTAATCAAGATTGGTTTTATAAGGACAAGTGAAAACAACAATATGTACATAAAGAATGATGAAAATGGAATACTGATCTTAGCCATATTTGTTGATGATATTATATTTTGTGGAAATGACTCTCTATGCAAGAACTTTGGAAATGAAATGAGCAAAGAATTTGAGATGTCATTAATTGGTGAGATAAAGTATTTTATAAGTTTACGAATACTGCAAATGAAAGATGAGATTTTCATTACTCAATCGAAATACATAAAGGAAATCTTGAAGAAATTTGGAATGGAGGATTCAAAACCAGTAAGTACTCCTATGACTACCAACTATATATTATCAAAGAATGATGAATCTGCATCTGTTGATGAGACACTTTACCAATCCATGATTCGAAAGCTACAATATGTTGTTCACAATAGACCATACATAGCACATGTAGTAGGTATAGTTGCAAGATTCTCTGCAGATCCCAAGGAAACACACATGATAGCAAACAAGAGAATTTTTAGATACTTGAAAGGCACTAAGGATTATGGCTTTGTATATCAGAAAGGAAATAATTTTGATTTAAAAGTTTATACTGATGCTGATTGGGCAAGCAACATTGATGACAAGAAAAGCACAAGTGGAGGAGCCTTCTTTTTCGGAGAAAGACTAGTGAGTTGGCTTAGTGAGAAACAAGGATGGGTTTCATAGTCGACAGCAGGAGCTGAATACGTTGCTGCAGCATTGAATTGTACTAATATTGCATGCATCAAACAACTATTGGATGGTATAAATGAGAAAGTTACCGAGCCAGTAACTATATTCTATGACAATACCAGTGCCATTAATATTTCAAAGAATCTTGTTGTGCACTCTAAGACAAAGCACATCTCTATCAAATATCATTATCTTAGAGAAGAAGCTTAAGAGAAGAAAGTGGTGTTGGAGTATGTTAGCACAAAGGAACAAATAGTAGATATTTTCACCAAGCCACTCCCAAGGGACACTTTTGAGTATCTCAGAAGTAAGTTAGGGGTCCTACCCCTATCTTCCATTCACTGACCGAGTTCGATGAAAGCATCAATTCAATGACTCTGCAGAATGTCTTTTAGGAGTTGATGTTGATTTACACACTTTAGGATGTTTTCTAAAGGTGTGCAGGAAACAATAATAAGGAATAGGAATTGAAGACAATATGCTCTGACCGAGACTAAGTTGACACACAACAGCAGGAAATCACTTCATATAGGAAGAAATTATGTTTTCGTTCTTTACTTTTTGGCATTGTCAAAGGGGGAGAAGACTGAAGAAAAGAGGAGAAAACTAATGTATGGGGGAGAAGATTGATGACAGGGGGAGAGCATTTCAGCATTTCAAAATCACAGCAATCTGAATCAATTAGGTCAAATCAATTGGTTTTGCCATCAATGCCAAAGGGGGAGATTGTTGGCATTATAATAGTCAAAGGGAGATTGTTGGCATTTCAATAAGGATATTGAGAAGGTTGTTGATGATTATGGATATAACTGATTAAGGATGTTTACTGTCTTAATATTATTATTTTGTCATTGATGTCAAGAAATTGATTTTCTAATTCAATATGATGTTGGCATATCTTAAGAAGTATGATTTGGTGAGTACAAAGATATCGGTAAAAGATACAGAAAGAATGTGATGAATAAGGGGAGGAACAAGTTTTTCAATGGGCAAGTATTACCAAGTTAGACAATGATGAGATCATGATGTTTAGATTGTTTTGATATCCTACATATGTTTTTAATTGTAAGGTTAATACTATACTATGTTACCGAGAAAAGAACCTAGTCGGTAAACCCTAAGGAACCTGGTCGGTAAACCCTAAGGTTATCGCTATCGGTTAATGAAGGCATAATGTCTACCAAGTGAAGTTTAGTATTTACCGTGCTGCAACCGAGTAATAACAGAATGCATTGAATGAATAACAGCATTATTTAATGAAGGAAGCTGTTGAGCTGGAACTGATTAAATGATTGGTACGCGTGCATGAAGTTTCTTAAAGAATCTATGGCAAAGGAAAATCGGCAGGAAGATCTACAACGTAGATTGAACCGCAATACCCTAGTACAAGTTCCAAGAAATGTATGCAAGTTCCAAGGTGGGGTAAAACATTTTCAGATCGAAGGATACATTGAACCTAGTCAAGTTTGAAGATCTAATTGCTATGATTGATTATGGGAAATGTGATCAAGGAGATTAAGTGGTTAGCAATTGTTTATAAATAAGGAATTGTTGATAAACAATGTATGCGGGCCATTGTATGCACATGGATGCTACATAGTAATTACCGAGCACAGAAGCTTGAAAACCTGTTTGATTAATAGAGTATAGAGCCCAGCAGATAGACAAGATAAGTCCTAGATTGTATTGAGCAAATAAGAATCTGCTTTATCATTTTAGATGTGAAGTTGCAGATAGATTTTTATTATTGTTATTTTGTGAAGTGACAAAAAATCTCTTAACCGAGTGGACTTAACAGTCTTATTTGTAAAAACCTCTAGCAAGGTGACATTCTGATTGAGTGTTTGAAATCCTTTAACAAGGTCACCTCTAACAATGTGAAGATCCTAACAGATCTGAGAGAAATCCCTTAACCGGGTCACATCTAACAATGTGTTTGTAATCTTTTATAGGATTTGCTTTTAACCGAGCATAGTCTAGAAGAGTATATTTCTTAGTGGGTCTGAAATCCCACAGTGGTTTTTGCCTATTTGGGTTTCCACTTTAAATCTGGTGTTATGAGTTTTATGATGTTTATATGCTTTTGAGTTTGCATGTTTAGCAATTTTGGTTATATTACTTAAGTATATGTTACCGAGGTTGAATCTATTCTTTTTATGGAAGATTAAGGTTGTATGATTCACCCCCCCTCTCATCTTATTAGCTTGGCATCTGTACTTAATATTAAGTATCAGAACTATCACCTGTAAGGGGAAAAACCACGGTGGGAAACGTTACCCACACTTAGATGATATTACTGCAGATAGTAAGTGTACATAAATGGGGTCTGCACATGCAGAAAGGTCAAGCACCTAGAGCTCACTGCTCAAACACAAATGGGAGTCACACTGACTACAATTTGGATGGTTAAATCCAATAAGAATGTACTGCTTGAAATAGCATCTTCATATGCTGGATTCAGTACCGGTGTAATGCTGATATGCCTTCACAAAACCCTTACTTCACCTTCAAATGATGTCTTTGTGTATAGCTATGCTTAATCTTGCATATCCCTTCACAATATACCTTCTTCGCATTCAACACTTCATCTTACAATTAAGATCTTAGATTTATACCATAACCTAAGACCATTTTTAGTAGGTCGACTCTACAAGATATTACAATAAAACATTTTACAAACAATATAATATCTGATGCGATAACCGATTGAACATATTGGCTTAATGCATTTACAACATTAATTAATCATTTCCATAGCATGCCATGCTGATTTGGAAAAGATAAACCTGTCGGTGTAACCCTAGGTAACCCTGGACCTATTTGTCGGTAAAAGAAAATATGCAAATATGAATATACCAATGATTACTTCTCCAAGATAAGATGTCCACACGATGTCTTCGACATTTCCAAATGTCTTCCATGCCATATCAAGTGCCGGTGATCATTATATCCTATCTGTGTACCATATACCAGTAACTGTGCAATTGTTACTTGCTTGCCTGTGAATGTTTGTTGGATCTCCAAAGTGCTTTTAGTAGGTGTTAACATCAATGACAAAACCATACCAAAATAGCAACAATCTCCCCCTTTGGCATTTATGGAAACACAAGATGGAAAAACCCTCAGAATGCCAAAATAGAAATGCCAAGTACCCAAAAAAAACAATCTCCAAAAAGATCATAACTAGAAATCAAATTCTCTCCTAAATAACAATTTCTCCCCTTGGGAGCAGCATGTGACTTCCAGAGTTTTTCCATACCAATCTTTCCTCAAAAGATAATGTGTTTGTTTTTTCATAGATATCTCTCCCCCTTTGACATCAAATGCCAAATTTGTAACATACCAATTATTTTATACAAAATACCAACCAATTTCACTATACCTACTACTCCCCCTGAGAAGTAGCTTCCTCATCAAAGCCAGAGTAAGAATATATCTATGTTAATTCTATCGGTTGATGACAGACATCAACTCTCTAAGTATCTACCGGTGGGGATATGACCCCAAGCTGTTCTCTAAGATATTCAAAGGTCTCCTTAGGCAAAGGTTTAGTGAAAATATCTGCAAGTTGTTCTTTAGTATTCACATAAACCAGTTGTATTTCTTTTGCTTCAACTTTTTCCCTTAGAAAATTCAGTTTGATAGAGACATGTTTTGTTTTAGAATGTAATACCGGATTCTTAGATATATCAATTACTGTTGTGTTATCACAATATATAGTTATAGGTTCTTTGCATTCTACCTTTAGGTCTTTCAACATTTATTTAATCCAAATTACCTGTGTACAGTTAGTTGTTGCTGCAACATATTCTGATTCTGCTGTTGATAATGATGTACAGCTTTGTTTCTTACTTAACCAAGAAACTAATCTATTTCCAAGAAAAAATGCTCCTCCAGTGGTGCTTTTTCTGTCATTAATGTCTTCTACCCAATTTGCATCTGTGTATGCACATAATTCAAAGTTTTCATTTTTAGGGTACCTTAACCCAGGATTTGGGGTGCCTTGTAAGTACCGGAAAATCTTTTTTATTGTTGATTCATGATTTTCTCTGGGATTAATCTAAAATCTTGAAACAATACATACTGTATTCATGATATCAGGTCTTGTTTGTGTTAAATATAGTAAACCTCCTACCATAGATTTGTACCTTGTTGGATTAACTGGTGTAGATTCATCTCTTAAAGATAGTTTGTCATTTGTAGTCATAGATGTGCTTACTAGTTTAGAGTTTTCCATCCCAAATTTCTTGAGTAACTCCTTTAAGTATTTTGATTGACTCAAGAATATACCTTTTTCAGTCTGTGAAATCTGCAATCCTAAGAAGAATCTTACTTCACCAATCATAGACATTTCAAATTCTTGTTGCATTTTGATAGAAAATTCTTTACACAATCCATCTTCTCCTCCAAAAACTATATCATCAACAAAAAATTCAATAGCCAAGATGTCATCATTAGTCACTTTATAGTATGTGTTACTGTCAACATTACCTTTAGAAAAACCAATTTTTAAAAGATACTTATCCAATCTTGCATACCAAGCTCTTGGAGCTTTCTTTAATCCATATAAAGCTTTCCTTAACATGCAAACCATATCATTGTTATCTGTCAAATAAAATCCATCAGGTTGTTCAATATAGACTTCCTCTTCAAGATTTCCATTCAAAAATGCACATTTAATATCCATCTGATATACTTTGTAGTTCTTTTGTGCTGCAAAAGCCAAAAATAATCTAACTACCTCAATTCTAGCTACCGGTGCAAAGGTTTCATTGTAATAAATTCCTTCTTTCTGAGAATATCCATTACACACTAGTCTTGCTTTATTTCTGATAACTTTACCATCTTCATTAAGTTTGTTTCTGAATACCCTTTTGGTTCCAATTGTATTTTTATCTTTAGGCCGGGGAACTAATGTCCAAATATTGTTTTTCTCAATTTGTTCTAATTCTTCTTCCATAGCTTTAGTCAAATACTTATCTTCACATGACTCATTAACTGATGATGGTTCAATTTGAGAAATAAGACATACCTCTTCATTTTCCAATCTTCCTCTTATCATAACTCCTTTGTATTTATTTCCAATTATCTGATCTTCAGCTTTATATACCGGGGTGTCTTTGTTTGTTGTTGTTCTTCAGTCACAGTGGAATTTTCAGATGATACTGTTGTACCTAGATCTTCACTCTATACCAGTGGATTCAGTGTAGGTTCATTTATTAGAATTTCTATTGCCGATTCAGAATCTATGTACCTTGAAGTTCCTCTGAATTGTTCATCAATCTTTACATTTGTACTTTCAACAATTTTCTGTAATCTCTTATTAAAACATCTATATGTTTTACTCTTAGATGAATAACCAAGAAATATACTTTCATCACTTCTAGCATCAAATTTCCCAATATACTCATCTCTTCTAATGTAACATTTGCTTCCAAATATTTTGAAATATTTAAGAGTAGGAGTAATACCAAACCATAGTTCATGAGGGGTCTTACCGGTTTCACCTTTGATGTGAACTTTGTTGAATGTATAGACCGTTGTACTGACTGCTTCTCTCCAATACACATGTGGTAAATTTGCTTCTGATATCATACTTCTTGCTGCATCCAAGATAGTTTTGTTTTTCCTTTCGACAACTCCATTTTGCTAAGGTGTCCAGGGTGCTGATAGCTGTCTTCTGATTCCATTCACTTGACTGAATGTATTAAACTCTTTAGATGTGAATTCTCCTCCTTGATTTGATCTTAAGCACTTAATTTTCTTACCGGTTTCATTTTCAACCATTGCTTTGAACAGTTTAAATTTTTCAAGTGCTTCAGATTTTTCTCTGAGAAAAGTAACCCAACACATTCTAGAATAGTCATCAATGATTAGCATGAAATATCTATCACCTTTTAAGCTTTTGGTTCTAGCTGAACAACATAAATCAGTGTGAATTAAATCAAGAGCATTATTTGATTTTTCAGGAATGCTTTTGAAGCTAGCTCTAACCTGTTTTCTAAATTGACATTCCTTACATATTGTATTTTGAGGTTTGACAACCTTAGGTAAGTCTCTAACTACCTTAGTAGTACTAATCTTTACAATGCAATCAAAGTTTACATGACAGAGTCTCTTATGCCATAACCAACTTTCATCTATATGTGCAATCAAGCATGACTTTTCACTGTTATTCAAATGAAAGATATTACCTCTAGTCTGATTACTGGTTGCAATTTCTAAGCCAGTTCTGTTCATGATTTTGCATTTTCCATTCTTAAATTGTAACTGAAATCCTTTCTCTACTAATTGACCAACACTCAAAAGATTATGCTTTAAACCTTCAACATAGTGGACATTGTCAGTGTTATGTTTACCATCAAGAGATACTGAACCCTTACCTCTAATTTGACAAGCTTTGTCATCTCCAAATCTTACCAAGCTTTATCACCTATCATATGATGTGAGCATCCAGAGTCAATTATCCATTCATCTTTTACCTCAATTTTAGCTGCCAAGGCTTGTTCTACCTGTTGCACTGCAGGTGCCGGTTGATCTTCTGTTATAGCAACAAAAACCCATCCATTGTTTGCCGGATCTTCTTCAGAATCATTAGTCACTCCTTCATCAGCTATATAACAAGATTTGTCCTTATTTTTCTTGAATTTGTATCTTTGATATTTACGGTTAGGTTTGTATGTCCTTCTGGCTTCTTCTCTTAGTCTAGCATGTCTATCAGGGCATCTTGAAGCCATATGACTAATTTTATTGTAGTTAAAACATTTAAGGGGTGCTTTACCTTCATACTTACTTCCAACTGGACCTTTAGGCATTTTTCTTGCAAATAGTGCTTCAAGTTCTTCAAGTTCTTCAAGTTCTTTCCTGCTTTCTTCAAGTTCTCTTGCATAAAAGGCTTTCCAATCAGATTTGTCAAATGATGATGCAGATGATGTTGACGCTTTGAAGGCTAAATCTGTCTTTATAGTAGCAACAGGACCAAATTCCTCAATTTCAAAGGCTGAAAGTTTTCCAATCAGTGTATCCCTAGTTACTGATGTATTAGGCATTGTTCTTAATTCATTTATAGCAGTAACCTTCATTTTGTATGCCGGTGGCAATCCTCTTAAAAAATTTGAAACAATTTCATCTTCGCTTAGAGTTCCTCCACAACATTTTATACCCATAACAATTTCATTTACTCTTTCCATAAAAGCAGAGATTCTTTCATCTTATTCCATTTTCAGATTTTCATGCCTAACCCAGAAGCTTTCAAGTTTTGCAATTTTGACTGTGGAATCTCCTTCATTCAATGTTTCCAAATGATCCCAAATAGCTTTAGCAGTACACCTATCTGATAGTCCCATGATCTGTTGATCTAATAATGCGCTCAAAAGTGCTTCTCTTGCTTTGCAATCATTTTCTTCATCTTTAGTCAAGTTAGCTGGAGTAGGCTGACCTGGAGTAGCAGCAATATAACCATTCTTTGTAACATCCTAGATTTCCTTTCCAATGCAATTCAGATGTGTCTCCATTCTGATCTTCCATATCCCATAGTTGGTTCCATCAAGTTTAGGACTATCCTTCCTAAAATAATTAGTAGACAATGGATCTCCTCAAGTTGTTAAACTTCTACAAAAGAGGACTTGGCTCTGGTACCAATTGTTAGGTCCCAGGGACAACTAAGAGCGGGGGGGTTATTCATTTGTCTAAAACTTTAAACCAAAAACAACTTAATCAATTACTGCTTTAATACCGATGAGACAGTCTGTTATACTGGTGGATAGATTTAACAGATAAATGCAATACCGGTAAAGATTAATACATGAAATCAAAACATAAAATCATCCACAACACATAACACCAATATTTGTACATGGAAACCCTGTAAGGGGAAAAACCAAGGTGGGAAACCTTACCCACAATCAGATGATACTACTGCAGATAGTAAGTGTACATAAATGGGTTCTGCACATGCAGAAAGGCCAAGCACCTAGAGCTCACTGCTCAAACACAAATGGGAGTCACACTGACTATAATTTGGATGGTTAAATCCAATAAGAATGTACTGCTTGAAATAGCATCTTCATAAGCTAGATTCAGTACCGATGTAATGTTGATATGCCTTCACAAAACCCTAACTTCACCTTCAAATGATGTCTTCATGTATAGCTCTGCTTAATCTCGCATATCCCTTCACAATATACCTTCTTCACTTTCCACACTTGATCTTACAATTAAGATCTTACATTTATACCATAACCTAAGACCAATTTTAGTAGGTCGGCTCTACAAGATATTACAATAAAACATTTTACAAACAATATAATATCTGATGCAATAACCGATTGAACATGTCAGCTTAATGAATTTACAACATTAATTAATCATTTCCATAGTGTACCATGCTGATCTGGAAAAGATAAACCTGCCAATGTAACCCTAGGTAACCCTGGACCTATTTGTCGGTAAAAGCAAATATGCAAATATGAATACCAATGATTACTTCTCCAAGATAAGATGTCCACACGATGTCTTTGACATTTCCAAATGTCTTCCATGCCATACCAGCTATCGGTGATCATTATATCATGTCGGTGTACCATATACCAGTAATTGTGCAATAGTTACTTGCTTGTCGATGAATGTTTGCTGGATCTCCAAAGTGCTTTTAGTAGGTGTTGACATCAATGACAAAACCATACCAAAATACCAACAGATTCCATCTTTCATTTGTTGAATTTGTAGTCCAATGAAGAACTTAATCTCCCCTATAAGTGACATCTCAAACTCCTTTTTCATCTCATCTGCAGAATCATGACTCATCTTGTCATCTCCTCTAAAGATTATGTCATCAACAAATACCTCACAGATCATAATCTGATCTCCTTCTGACTTCAGGTAAATATTACTATCCTCACTTGTTCTCTCAAATCCAATCTTCACAAGATGGGAGTGCAAGCGTTCATACCATGCTCTAGGTTCCTACTTTAGTCCATATAAGGCCTTATGTAGCCTACACACCATGTCACTATCTTTTGATAGGGCAAACCCATCTGGTTTCTCTATATACACCTCCGCTTCTAGTTTTCCATTCAGGAATGCAGAATTTACATCCATTTGATATACTTTGAATCCCTTGAATTTTACATATGCAAGAAGCATACGAACTCCTTCCAATCTAGCTACTGGAGCAAAGCTTTCTCCATAGTCTTCTCCTTCTTCTTGGGTATCTCCTTTACACACCAATCTGGATTTGTTTCTAACCACTGAGCCATCTTCATTCAGCTTATTTTTGAAAACCCATTTGGTGCTAATGACATTTTTATGCTCCAGTCTGGATACCAAAGACCATGTACCATTCTTTTCTATCTAGTCAAGTTCCTCTTCCATTGCCTTGATCTAGTCTTCATCTTTATGTGCCTCTCTGAATGTTTTAGGCTCAAATTCAGAGATCATGCAAGAGTTTTCTCTGATCTTTCTTCTTGTAAGAATTCCTGCATCCTTGTCTCCTATGATCTGCTTTCAATCCTAATTCGGCTTTACATACCTAGGAATGATCTTAGTTGTTTCATCTTGCTTTTCTTCTTCATCCTCGTCTTCATATGAATCAGCATCCACCAGTGTAGGAGCACTGTTACTGGTGCTTGGTTATTTTGCAACCGGTTCCTAGAAGGTTACTACCGGTTCATCTCCTACTTGCTCACTGTTGGTTTCCTCAGATTTCTCAGAGGTTTCATCAACTCTAACATTGATGCTTTCAGCAATTCTCTGAGTCCTATTATTGAAACATTTGAGAGCTTTTCTCTTTGTGGAATATCCTAGGAATATTCCCTCATCACATTTAGCATCAAACTTGCTCTGATGTTCACTCCTCTTGATATAAGATCTACTACCAAACACTCTAAAGTAGCTTACCACTGGTGTCTTACCGGTCCAATACTCATAAGGTGTTTTATCCTTACTCTTTTTTATGAGTACCCAGATCATTGTGTAGATTGCAGTGCTCGCCGCTTCTCTCCAAAAGGTGTGAGCAACCTTTCCTTGGATCAACATAGTTCTAGCTGCTTCAGCCACAGTCTGGTTGTTTCTTTCTGCTAGGCCATTCTACTATGGAGTCTAGGGGGTGGACAATTGCCTCTTGATGCCATTCTCTTCATAGTATTTGTTGAATTCACCAGAAGTGAATTCTCCTCCTTAATTAGTTCTTAAGCACTTAATCCTCTTACCACTTTCTTTTTCTACAAGTGCTCTGAAGGCTTTGAACTTTCCAAAAGCTTCAGATTTGTCCTTAAAGAATGTGACCCACATCATCCTTGATAAATCATCAGTAAGATTCATAAAATACCTATCTCCCTGCACACTCCTAGTTTTTATAGGACCACACAAATCAGTATGCATAAGATCAAGTAAATTGTCTGCAGTGAAAGGTTTACCTTTGAAGGTTGAGGAAGACATTTTCTCCAGTTGACACTCTCTACACAAAGGATTTTTTGGTTTTCTCAGGATAGGCAATCCTCTATCTGCCTTGATTTTACTGGCCTTCACAATATTGTCAAATTTTACATGGCAGAGTCTCCTATGCCATATCTAGCTATCCTCAAACTTAGCCATAGGACATGTACTAACATTAGCATTTAGCTGAAATAGGTTTCCTTTGGTCTGCATACGAGTAGCCATTAGTTCACCATTCTTTCCTTTGATTTTGCACACTCCATTTATGAATTCCAGAGTGAGTCCATTATCATTCAGTTGAGCAACACTCAAAAGCTTGTGCCTGAGACCTTCTACCCAATACACATTGTCAGCACTGCTTCTTCTATTCAAAGAGATGGACCCTCTGCCTTTTACCATACATGGTGCATCATTACCAAAATGAACCACACCACCACCATACTCTTCCAGAGATAGAAACTTACTCTGATCATTAGTCATATGGAGAGAACAACCACTATCAATAATCCACTCATTGGAATTATCAAAGCAGGAGACAAGAGCCTTCTTGTCTGACACATCTTCCTTGACCGCTACAAACACAATATCTTCATTTTCTTCATCTTCTGATTCCTCATCAGTGACACCTTCAACAACTTCTACAAAATAGTTTCTCTGGTTTTCTCCTTTGAACTTCTTGAACCTCTCTGGTTTATCCTTGTTGTCACCATTAGGGCAGTTTACAACAATGTGCCCTATCTGGTTACAAGAAAAGCATTTCAAAGGAATATTACCTCTTTATTTACCGGTTCCCTTGGGAAGTCTCTTGGCAAGAAGAGCTTCAAATTCCCTCAAGATCTCCTCATCATCCATCTCTCTACTTTGTCTTAGTTCACCACTGGTACTAGATTCTTTGGCTTTCCTAGATGGTGCAACAGATGCTCTGAAGGATGATTCAGTCTTCTGAATACTACCACCATAATTATTTAGCTCATAAGCTATTAACTTTGCAATGATGGATTCTAGGGATACCTTTGTCTTATCTACAAACCTCAACTCCTGAATAGTAGCAACCCTTATAGCATAGACCAGTAATAAGGATCTCAAAACTTTGCTAACAATAGTGGAATCTTCCATTTTACCACTCGCGCTCTTGATATATCCAACAATAGTTTTGATTCTTATTCCATATTGTTGAATGGTCTCTCCTTCAACCATCTCCATGTCTTCGAACTTTCCCCTAAGGCTTTCTTCCTTATCTTGTTTCACATGCTCATCACCACCATAGATATTCTCAAGGGCATCCCATACTTCTTTGGGATTCTCTTTCTCCTGAACATCAATAAACTCAATGTCAGATAAACTACTAACTAGGGCTTTCATGACTTGCCCATTCTCCCGAGTCTCTCTCTTTTGATCATCGGTGAGAGTACCGGTAGGGATAACATAAGCATTCTCAACATAGCTCCAATATTGAGCACCCATGCTTCTGATGTATATCTTTATTCTATCTTTCCATATTTTAAAGTTGTCTTTGTTGAAATTTGGACCTTCCCTCTTCATCATTAGAGTAGGATCTTTACCTCAAACGGTTAATCTTACAACATAGAGGACCTGGAAGATGCTCTGATACCAATTGATGAATCAATGATGAATAGTTAGAACCAAACAGGTATTGAGAGGGGGGGGGGGTGAATCAGTACTGAGAAAAACACTTTTCCTTGAACCGGTTTGACTAAAAACCCTGCACTTGACTGGCAAGCAATAATACCAGTCTAAACTAGATTACTACCAGTTAAACATAGTGAAAGACATAAACCGGTAACTCAGCTTTCCACACAATCTAACATCTTATTTCCTCTTCACCCATATACATACACTAGTATTACTTTAACAGAAATGTAAAGACTTACTGGCTCAACATGCTTTATGGCTTGACAGAGAATAACAAAGCATCACATGAAAAGTATCACACATAACACACATATTTTTCATGTGGAAACCCAACTGGGAAAAACCACGGTGGGGATGAATACCCACAAGTTGTTCTTTGAACCCTTTTGAAGTCTGCTCTGTTAGGAGCCTAGTCTAGTTAAAGACTTTACAATAGGTTCTGTTAGGAACAGATCTTGCTAGGGATCACCCGGTTAAGGGATGGCTAAAATACCCGGTTAAGGGTTAAACCCTATTAAAGATCGCCTTGTTAGAGGATTTTTAGAACTCAGTGATTTTGAGTTACCCTATTAAAGGATTTACAACAAGCTGGTTAAAGCTACCCTGTTAAGGGATTTTCCAACTATTGAAGTGGTTAGAGATCAACAGGTATTACAATGATCTAGTAACAACACTCAATGCTAATGCAAATCCGCTTTAGTTCCTTCCTTTTGCACTCACACTCTGCAGGTATCTATTCTATTATCTGGTCTGGCAAGAACCACGTATCTTTGCACTTAGATACACACACAACATTTTCCAACAACCTCAACATGAAAAACAACATCGACCTTATAGGAAACAGATAGGTCGATAGCATAAACCCTAAACCCTAAACATTTAGGTGAAGTAATTCAGTCGGTTCAATCCTAACCATTGATCACATTTCATTGATTATAACAGCCTTGAACAGATCTCATGATGTTCTCCAACATTCGTTCTTCACCGCTTCTTGGAGGCTGATAACCCATCACGCATTCTCCACCGTTTACAAAGACTTTGCACATTCCCGAGGTAGATAGGATCAATCTCCTTCATGCAATATCCTTCACACACACAAGGCTAACGTGGCAACACAATCTATTCTTCATTACAATGCTAACTCATCACATGATGTCATCAATTGAATCACACAGGCATAGAACACTTCAACCGAAAACTCTAAAGCTTAGACTACCAACTGGTAGTCATACCATATGAAACCTTGATACAAAACATTCCATATACCAGTTCACATTCCAACATACCAGTTCATTTGGACAAACATACTGCTTCACTTTTTCACATATACTGGTTCACATTTTAACATACCGGTTCACTTGGACAGCCATACCGCTTCACATTTTCACATATACCGGTTCTCTTGCAAGTGCTTACTTCAATATACTAGTTCACTCTTCATCATATTGACATCAATGACATCAATGACAACATACAATATCATCATGTCAACATACTCTGTACATATGCCAACAATCAAAAATAGATGCAAGTCCATTTATCATATGGGCAAATGACTTTTTCATTTAACTTTGCCAGTGTGGGCTTACCAACCTTATCCATACACTCTTTCTTATGTACACTGAGTGAATCCAATTGGGGACTCACCAAACCTCTAAGACTTATGGCTCTTCTTATGATTTTGTCTTTTTATTTCTCAAGAACAAAAATTTAGGCTTCCAAAACCAAAATCTGACCATCAATGGATGTAGTCAATGAATTCAATCCATCAAAAGAACTAGATATACTTGCAATTTTCTCCTGGGATTCCTTAATCCTCTTATCCAAGTTAACTATAAGTACATCTGTGTTACAACATACTTTGTAAATATTTGTACACTGCTTTAAAGAATTGTCTATTAGTTTTAAATTTTCATCAATATTCTTCCTCTCAGACTCAATCACTTGATTAAATGTAGCTCTTTTTGCCTGTGTGAACTTCTCCAGTGCTTCTCGGTTTGATATCTGCTGCAAGTATTGAAAATCCTTTATAATATGCTCTGTAATTGTCTTAAGCTTGTCGAATGGGCTCGCTTCTCTATCAAACTTACTCTCCAGGACTAGTCTATACAAAACAGTGATAGACTCATCTCACAGCAATGATAGATGAAATATTTAAACTTGCTTGCAACTTTATAACTGAAATTAATATACCGATAAGTAAATAATAATGCAGTAAAGAAAAATAAAAGAGTCAACATCAATGCACAACATAACACATATATTTTTGGCGAGGAAACCCGATAGGGGAAAAACCTCGATGGGATTTGTGACCCACAATATGTACTCACTGGCCAATATGAATAAATATTACTCAGTACAATAGGGGCTTGCACATGCAGGAAGGCCAACTACCTAAAGCTCACTACTCAACAACAAAATGGAGTCCCACTAACTACACAATTGGATGGTTAAATCCAATAACAATGTACTGCTTCAAAATAGCATCTGTAATGTTGGATTTAGTACCGGTTTAAGCTCTGTCTGATACCTCTGCCAAAAACCTTTTCGATAAATGATTCTGCTTTCATAGAATAGTCTTTGCTCTACTCTACTTCTTATTCGCTCTCAAAATAAATATATCAAAGTGCATATACAATTATCCGGTATCATATCCCTATCTTATCACATATACCGCTTACATACACACATACCTACTTACATTACTTACCTTTAAAATGACCTACAAGATCTCATACATATATGAGTCCTTACAATACATCATGCCGGCCATACAAGTATGATTTACATTACAAACAATATTATTGCCAAGTTGGCTTAGACTGTCGGTATAATCTTTTTCCTTTGTAAACTACAGCTGGTGTAAACTGGATGACGATGCCAGTAGGTGAAGTCTATTGCCGGTATAACCTATGAACCATGTTGAACCTTTCAACTTTTTTGCCACAATGAACCTTGTTGCCATCAATGACAACATCTACCATTCTCATCTGAGTGTATAATGCCAACAATCTCCTCCTTTGGCATTGATGGCAACACTCATGAGAAAAATCAAAACTGATATCCAAAACTGAAAGTGCTCCTGTGAGCAAATGATCTCCTTCTATTCACTTGTCACCATGCCTTAGTGTGTACATTTTTCTCAATATACCACTCCCCCTTTTGACAACAATGACAAAGGATATCAAAAGTCTCAAAAATTCAAAAATTACTTAGATACCTATAGTCGGTTATGTACAATCTAAAAAATATCTACCAAAACCAGGTTAAGACTCTACAAAAACTTTTTACTATCGAAAATTAGTGTCTTTGTCTACCTGATCATCCCAGTGAGATAATTCATCTATTGCTCTGATGATATTTTTCCTTGAATAGTTGCTTTGGATAGTGCATTCTGGTGTGTTAGTAGATTATCCAATCTAGGACCAAGTTTAGTCTTCAACTCCTGTGTTTTCATCTTCAATCTTGCTTTCTCTCTTTCCAAATTTTCAATTTTCTTGTTATGAATATCCATCTCTTGATCCAAAACTGATGTTAGTTCTGAAGAACCAATCATATTATCTGCAATGTCATCAATCTCTTTCTGAGTTTTCTTAATTTTTTCATCAATGTCTTCTATTAAATGATGAGGTTTGTAGGCTTCCTAGTACAATTCCTTGTATTCCAAAATGGTGGAATTCAATGTTGGTATCAATGAATCAATTTGTTCTATACAATCCTTTATTGTTTTGTCAAAGAAATCTTCCTTTTCCTTATTAACTCTTTCTTGAATAGTTTCCTCATTTATTTTATCTACTGTCTGAATGTTAGAAGAAATGAATTTGGACAATGTGTCCAATTCACCTATTAAACCAACAATGTGATCTACCTTGCACATTGGAGCAATCATTTACAAAATCGGTAGGCATTCATTAATAGCCTTAAATGATAAGGCATTGCATTCAGTTATTTTCTTAATAGAATCCAAAAGTACTTTGGTGACAGTTGTCAGTCTGAAATCCATAGTAGAAGTACTGGGAGAAGTGCTAGGTTCTGCAATAATTCTCTTCTCTTCTCCAAATACCTGTTCAACCACCTTAATCACTTCCTTATTCACTTTCTCTTCCTTATTCTCACTCTTATTCTCTATAGGTTCAGATTTTGTCTATCCTTGTTCTGTTGGTATCTCAATATTCAGCTGAGTCTCAACAGTCTTGACCGGTGAGTTGACAGTTTCAATATTTATAAATTCAGATTTCTTCTCCTCATCAATTTCCTTATCCATTACAATATTCATGTCCTGAGTGTCAACATTCATTGTGAATAGAATGTTTGACCTTGGCTCAACATCATCTATTTTCACTTCCTCTAACTTCTCCTTAGGCTGATTTTTCATTTCTATCAGTGCCTTTGCTACTACCGGTGGGGTATCTTGTGTTGATGGAGGTAAGTTATCTTTTACTGTGAAATCAAGAACACTGCTAACCTTACTCTTACCCTTATTTTATTTTTGATATACCTTAGTGAAGGATTTGTCAACTTTTTGTTTATCTTTTTCTTCCCTTTTCTCTTTCTCAACAAAGAATATGTCCCACTTATCTGATGTTTCATCTACTATCTTTTTTATTCTGTCGGCCAAGAGGCTAACTTGTTGGTGGCCACTTGCAAAAACAATCATGTTAGCTTTAGCTATTAAATCATCTATTTCTTTCTTAGATTTAACAAGATGAATCGCTAATAATGCTTCAACCTTCAATTTCTTATCTAGTTCCATAGTAGACATTCTCTTGGCTTCAAGTCTCAGATATAAATCATTTTGGAGAACATCTATAACTTCAATAAGAACCTTCTTATATATATCTAGATACAAAATTATACTCTCCTCAATGGTATCCTTATCAGAATCTTTAAACGAATGATAGAACTTACTAACATTTCCAAGATTGCCATTCTGAGTTATTTCATTGATAAGATCTTTTGGTGAAAGTGCATCAGGTTCCTTTTGTTCCGGTTTCTTCTATGTGACTTTCTTCTTGGGACCACTAGGCTCTCTCACAGCCTATCATTTCTTTCTTAGAGTCCTTGATTTCTTTGATGATGGAGTAGGTGTTGGTGAGGATTTTCTCTTCTTCTTCCTATCCACCCTTTTGAAATCAGCAGCCTTATCACTATCAGAATCGGATGAGGTAGCAATAGGAGAAATATGTGCTACCGGTTGTTGTTCTAATTTTCTTTCTTGTGTAGCAACACCACAAATCAAGTCAAGTTTTAACAATCCCTTTGTAACAACTTCAACAAACTTTGAAGCATCTTTTATTATTTTGTCTCTTTTCTTCCTCTGCTTCTGAATTTCAACATCTTTCTCAATAGTTTCAGCATTGCCAAAGATCTTTTTAGTCGATTCTAGTGGAGCATCTAGGAGTATCTTGGTATAAGATTCCAAGATGTGTGAATCCACTTCATAACCCATCTTAGTTACCCAGACAGTTCTAGGTCTAACTGCCTCCATCCATACTTCATCTCTCTTAATTACAAAGCATATATGTTTGTCATTTTTGTCAACAATGCTTTGAGGGGTTCTTTCCCTTTGTCTCATTTTTGCTTGAAAATCTTTGAAATATCCTTTTACTTGCTTGTCACCATCTGAGCCCATGCCGGTAATTGCCTCCTTTATCTATTTTCCAATGGAAATATCATAGGCAAAGTCTTTGTGGCCTATACTAGGAATCTCCTTTGAGAAATATAGCATTAAACATACAAGTAAATTGCCAAATTTGAAAGTTCCCTTCTTATCACCTTTAATCTTATCCAAATTTTCTATCAGTTCATCTTTCAACCACTCACAAATATCAATTTGTGCATTGTTCATTATCATCTCATAGGCACTATGAATGCATAGACTTGAAACAAAATTCAGCCTATTAGTATGAGCAACTTTATATCAAATAACCATACTTGCATATTTGACATTGTTAACAGTTATATCGCTGACCCTAAGTGATCTGTTATCTGATGTTGTGCCGGTTAAGTTCATAACCTCTTTGTTTGGAATTTTATTTTCTTCTCAGGCCTAGTGTCGGTAGAAGGTAAACTAGTAATAGCCTTAATCACTTCCTTAGTGATTTTGAAAATTGAATCTAGCCATAGAAATTCACCGTGAACTCTGCTAAAAACATAACGGACAATCTCATATGAAAATTCAAGAATTTGAAGGATGTCTATGAACCCTAAATCTTCCACAATCTTGTGTTCCAGTTTGACTACACCTTGTTTATCAGTGATAATATTCATGAACATGTTCTTTAAATCCTCAGACCCTAAATCTTCAATGTTATAGTGAATGTATGCCCTAGGGTCTTCAGCAAATGCAACTCCCTTTGGGATTTTTGAAAATGCACCAATGGAGTCATCCAACTTAGCTATCTTAGGGATTATTTTAAAGACTGGTCTAGGACGCTCGATATTTTCCACAATAGTAGGGTTTGCAATGAATTCAAGAATGAAAGATGAGGAAGCCATTTCGTAAGATGAATACCTTTTAACTGAAAACCTTGGATGCCCTAGAAAATCTTGTTGCTTTGCTTCTTGAATGTTAGTGCTCAACTTCTATGCTCTTTGAATACTTGAATGCTTGGTAAGTCGAAATGAGAAATAACAGTGCTTTATAACCAAAAAGTTAACTTACAACCACAATAACTGCTTTGTCGGTTAAGTGAATACTCAACATATCCGTAGGTAAAGAAGAATTATGACTTCTTACCACCATCTGAGGGTAAAATGCATGATCTTCAATTAGTTACCTTACCCCTAAGGATTATTCCTTAGTTAGATGAAGAATCTCATGTCGGTGCAGGATTGCTCTATTTTGTCGGTGCAGAGATAGATTCAACATTTCTCTTATCTCTCTTCTTGACCCATTATTTAGTGAATTCTTGCTTGATTTCATTTACCTTTTCCTTGCCTTTGTCATTAGATCCTTTATTGTTTTTCGGTACATTCTTGCTTTTTGCAAAATTTTGCAATATGCCCAATCTTGTTACATGCATAACAAGTTATATTGTTTCTTTGCATAGCTTTTCCATAACCTTGCCCGGTTTGAGTTTTGCATTGATTAGATAGATGTCCAAATCTACCACAAGCATAGCATTTCACATTCATTCTGCAATTGTCTGAGTTATGACCATATTTATTGTTAGGATTCCCACAGATACTGAGAGGGGGGGTGAATCAGTATCTAACTGGTGAATTGAATTTTTTAACTTAAAACATGTCGAACATATTATAACAATGTACCGGTATGCAAGAAATAATGCAATAAACAAAATTAAAAGCATCCACATGAAAAGCACACCATGACACAAGGATTAAACAAGGAAACACGGTGTGGGAAAAACCTCGGTGGGATTTGTGACCCACAATATTCACTTACTGGCCAATAAGAGAATATTATTGCTACAAGAGGGGCCTGCACATGCAAGAAGGCCAACTACCTAGAGCTCACTGCTCAAATACAAAATGGGAAGTCTCACTAACTTACAAAAGGATTATACAAATCCAGTATCTTGTACTACTTCAGAATAGCATCTATAATGTCGGATCCAGTACCGGTTTCTGCTCTACTTCTTACATAAACCCTTAACCTATAATTCGCATAATAGGTCTGCCTTATTTCACCTAATATATTCCACTTTCTTGCTTTCAAATGTTCTACAATGATCTCTCTTATATAAGAGTCATTTTACAATGATGCCAAGTCGGCTTACAAAGATTTTACAATAATAAACAAAATATAATATAACAAAAATCCTATCGGCCTTTGTGTCGGTATGCTTCCTTTCTTTACTGGTGAAAGTGGTCTGAGTGCTGGTGTAGAGTTTGATCTTGCTAGTGTCGGTGTAATGCCTTGCCGATGCCATAGGATTGTAAGGTTGCCATCAATGACAAAACCTTCAATCATCTACAATGTCACATTGGAGTGTGCATATGCCAACAATGTCCCTCTTTGGCATTGATGGCAACACTCATGAGAAAATTCAAAAGTGTATCCAAAACTTGTAATCCAAAAATGTTTCCAAAAATATGTTACCAAAAATATAAGAATCCCCCTGAACAGATAACTCTTTTGCCGGTTATTTTCTCATACTACTACTCCCCCTTTGGCATCAATGACAAAGGTTGTCAAGGTGTCAGTAGAGTTGTAGTCTCAACCTTGTAACTGTGTGGTTACAATTTGAAAAAGATCTGCCAAAATTAAGTTTATACTTTTCATAAACTTCTTGTTGTCCTTTATGTCTATCTCTGTTCTTTGAACTATACCGGTGAGGTGTTGCATATGCTCTGTCGGTGTTCTCTATCCCTATACCAGTGCCTCAGATATTTCCTTCCGTAATGATGCTAGATAGTCCAATCTTGAACTTAGCCTTAGTCTCAAATTCTTTGCCTTATTTACTATTCTCTCCTTTTCTCTTTCTAACTTAAGTAGTTCTGCCTCAAAAATTCTTATCCTTTGTTCAAAAACTAATAATGTATCAGGTGAGTTAACAAAATTATCAGCAATTTTATTGATTTCATCCTGTACCTTGCTCATTTTCTTATCTATGTCTACTGTCAAAAAGTTTGTCTTGCAAGTATCTTTGTACAGAGTTTTAAATTCCTTCAATAAGTTACATAGTTCCAATAGAAGTGTGTCAAATTTCCTAGTACACTTCTTTATCTGATCTTCAAAGAATTTTTGCTTTTCAATTTCTAACTTATCCTTCAATGCCTCTTCCTTTATTTGTTGAACAGTCACTGTGTTCTCAGTGATGTATTTACAAAAAGTGTTAAGTTGGATTAAAGAATCCTTATTGTCTATGTTACAGTTAGGAGCTATCATCTTCAAAATTGGGATTGTATCATCTATAGCTTTATAAGCCTATCAACTACAATTTGTTATCCTTTTGATGGAGGACAAAAGTAATTCAGTTACATTTGTTGATTTGTAGCTTGTTGAGGAGGAACCAACATTCTGAATTCCGTTGATGGGGGAAGTAACCAAGCTTGTAGTGACCTCTGGTAGGTCAGTCTGTGTTTCCATTTCCTTAAGCAATTGTTTTTTATCTTCTCCTATTGCCAGTGGCACTGTTTCCACATGAATCTGTTCCTATTCCGAAGCCTGTTGCTCTGCTTGTCTCTCTGTTTGTTGCTCTGTTTTAGTTTGAGTCTCTACTTGTTGCTCTATGTTATCAACTTCAGCTTTTCCTTAAGTATTGTCAATGTTGTCAGTTGCCGGTGGCTCACTAGCCATATCTGCTTGTCGGTTGTATCTTTGTCTATCATAATGTTGACCTTTTGTGTATCAACATCAACTGTGTATAGTACCTCAGGGTTAGGATTTGTATCCTTTATGTCTATTCTCTCATCTGTCGGTTGATCTTTAGTAGTTGTTACTGGTGATGTAATTGGAGGTGGTGGGAGTAAGTTGTCTTTTACTTTGATGCTCGGAGGTCCACCAACCTTTCCTTTTCCTTTGTCCTTCTCCTTCTAGTATACCTTTAATGGTTTGGGGTTCCTGTACTCTTCTTGTTTTTCTTTCTCAACAAGGAATGTGTCCCATGCATTTTCTGTTTCCTCTGTTACTTCATTCACTCTTCCAACCATTAATGCAATATGCCATTGTGCAGTAGAGAATACTGATCGTTTGGCTTGTGCAATTAAGTCATCTATCTCCTTAGGTGAGTTTACTAGGTAAACAACAAGTAACTTTTCAATTTTGATTTTCTTATCAAGCTCTACAATAGCTTGTCTTCTTGCTTCCACTCTTTTGAACAATTCATCTGGTAGATCATCTATCACTTCCATCAAGAACTTCTTATAGATGTCCATGTGCAAAATGACATTGTTTTTAACTTGTTCTTTTTCATCTACTAACAATGTGTCATAGACCTTTCCTATGTTCTTGAGTTTCCCTTCTTCTGTGATTTCATTTATCAATTTGTCAAGAGGGGCCATGTTTTGCTTAGTCTTCTTCTTCTTTGGTGTCAACTTTTTCTTTGGTGTTGTCTTTCTAACCAGAGACCTCACTGCCTGTTGTTTTTGTCTAGTCCTTCTAGGTGAGGGTGTGGATGTCGGTGAAGGATCCCTTTTACTTACAACTCTTTTGAAAGTTGCAGGCATATCATTCTCCAAAGAAGTAGCTACTAGTGATAGGTGAGTCTCAGGCTATAGAGTTCCTAACTCATCCTCAGTGATACCGGTCTGTTTCAGTATATCTTCTCTAGTAGCCTTAGCCTATCTATAACCTCTTCTCACAACTACTTCAACCTATTTCACTATCTTCTTAGATTGAATTTGTTTTTCTATGGTCTCAGCACTACCAAATACTTCTTCCTTAGGTTCATTTGGTGCTTCTAGAAGTGCTTTAGCATAAGTCTCAATGATATGATCATTGGTCTTATAACCCATCTTTGTTACCCAAATTGTTCTTGGGATGACTGCTTCCATCCATATCTCATCCTTTTTTTATTATAAAACATATATCATCCTTGTATTTGTTAACAATTTCCTGTGATAGTCTGACCCTTTTCTTCATCCTAACCTTTAGTGCTTGAAAATAGTCATGAATATTCTTTTCTTTGTTTTCACCCATGTTGTTGAATAGGTCTGTTAACTGTTTTCCTACTGGTATATCAAATCCAAGGTTCTTATGGCCAATACCGGGAACCTATTTAGTTGTGTGTAGCATCAAGCATACAAGTAGATTTCCAAATTTGAATGTTCCTTTCTTATCCTTCTTGATTTTTCCTAAGTTATCAATCAACTCATCTTTTAACCATTCACATACATCAATTTTCACATTGTCTTTAACCATGTCATAAGCACTCTTAATGCATAAACTGGAAATTGAGTTAAGTCTGTTTGCATGAGTTTCTTTGTAACCTAAAATCATGCTAACAAATCTCACATTTATATCGGTCACATCATTAACCCTCAAAGACCTTCTGTCTGATGTTGCACCAGTTAAGTTCATTACAAGGTCATTAGAGACCTTCTTAGTCTTGTTTGGTCTGTTACCAGTGGAAGGTAACCCTGTTACTACTTTCACAGCTTCCTTTGTAATTTTGTGAATTGAATCAAGCCAAAATAATGAACCATGTACCTTGCTTAAAACTATCCTAATCACTTCCTAGGGAAATTCAAGAATGTAGAGGATTTTAGTGAATCCTAGGGTTTCAACAATTTTATGTTCAGGTTTTACATTTTTGGAATTGTTACATATAACAATCTTATACTTGTTTTTAATTTCTCCATCTCCTAATTCCTCTATGTTGCAATGGGTGTATATTCTGGGATCTTCTGCAAAAACAACTCCTTTTGGAATTTGGGAAAAAGCACCTACATTGTCATCTTTCTTAGCTACCTTGGGAACTAGTTGAAATACGGGCCTAGGGCATTTTATAACCTTGACTACTGTAGGGTTTTCTATGAATTCATGTGCAGAGGAGGATGCCATGATAAATACCTTTTTCTGCCTTTGGATGGATTGATTTCTGAAGTGCTTTGCCTCTTTGCTCGAAATGCCTTCGCTCTACAAATTTCACGCTCTTCGAATGTTTGAAATATCGGTGAAATGAAATGGAGCCAAAACCACAAATTTATAATGTCGAACTGCCAACTACCACATTTAATGTATGCTGGTTAAGTAGTCACTTAACATTGTCTACCGGTATAGAAGTAATTTCCAACTTCTCACCATTTACCGAGGGAATTATAGCATATGTCTCATTGATTGTCAAACCCTCAAGAAAATTTTCTTCAATTTGATGAAGAGCTTCCTGTCGATGGAGTATTACTCTGTCCTACCAGTGAAGCACTACTCGGTCCTACCAGTGGAGTGATGATTGGTTCTACCGGTGGAGGAGTATTCCCAACAATATTTAGGTCTGACTTTCTAATCCATTGCTTTGAGAATTCTTGCTTAACCTCTTAAACTTTTTCTTTTCCTTTCAAACTAGGACCTTTGTTGTGTTCCGATGATCCTTTACTTCTATAGAATTTTGCAATATGCCCAATCTTGTTACATGCATAACAAGTCACATTATTTTTCTGAATAGCTTTCCCATAACCTATGCCGGTTTGTGTTATGTATTGATTAGATAAATGTCCAAATCTTCCACAAACATAACATCTCACATTCATTTTGCAATTTTCAGAGTTGTGACCAACTTTGTTGCATTTTGAACATTGACCGGTGGGTGTGTTGATATTCTGATAATTTTTAGATCTACATTCATTTTCTCTATGACCATACTTATTACAGTTAAAGCATTTTCCATTGAATTTATAAGCATTAGGTTGCCTTACCAGTTTTCTATGATCCTGAGTGTTTGCAGTACCGGAGCTTTCACCAACTTCAAAGCCAATTCCAGAAGTGTCACCTTTAGGTTTTTGATTCTTCAGCAAGTTACCAAGTTCCTCTAAGCTTTTCTTGAATTTTTCTTTATGTTGATTTGTAGTGTCTAGTTCTCCTTCTAAGACTTCTTTCTGCCTCATCAGTTCATTTGAGTCATTCTGAGTATGCATCAGATCTGTCTTCAATAAATCATTTCCATAGCTAAGTCTTGTGTTCTCATTTGTTGCATCACTTAGTCTTCTGGTCAATTCTTCTTCATTCTTCTTCCTATCTTCAATTTCCTTACAGAATCTCCTAGTCATATCCTGCATCTCATTCTTTGTTGTCATGTTCTCTTATTTCAGCTTGTTTATCATATCATTAAGAGTTTCTTTTTCATCATTCTCATTTTGCATCTTTTCACATAATTCTCTTCTCTTGTTTCTTGAAATAGTAAGATTCTCTTGAAGTGCTTGAATGATATCCTGGGCTACCTTTAGATCATCTTATAGTTTGATGTTTTTCAATTTCTCTGCATCATAGTCTGAGAGAGTTGCTTCTAGTTGTTTCATCAAGTTTTCCATCTCTACTGGTGTCAAGATCTCCCTCAAGCTATTAGGCTTCTAAAAATAGAGGACCAGGCTCTGATACCAATTGTTAGGATTCTCATAGATACTGAGAGGGGGGGCTGAATCAGTATCTAACCGGTGAATTGAATTTCTTAACTTAAAACATGTAGAACATATAATAACAGTGTACCGGTATGCAAGAAATAATGGAATAAACAGAATTAAAAGCATCCACATGAAAACCACACCATGACACAAGGATTTAACAAGCAAACCCGGTGTGGGAAAAACCTCAGTGGGATTTGTGACCCACAATATTCACTTACTGGCCAATAAGAGAATATTATTCCTACAAGAGGGGCCTGCACATGTAGGAAGGCCAACTGCCTAGAGCTCACTGCTCAAATACAAAATGGGAAGTCTCACTGACTTACAAAAGGATTATACAAATCCAGTATCTTGTACTACTTCAGAATAGCATCTATAATGCCAGATCTAGTACCGGTTTCTGCTCTGCTTCTTACATAAACCCTTAACCTATAATTCACATAATAGGTCTGCCTTATTTCGCCTAATATATTCCACTTTCTTTCTTTCAAATGTTCTACAATGATCTCTCTTATATAAGAGTCATTTTACTATGATGCCAAGTCGGCTTACAAAGATTTTACAATAATAAACAAAATATAATATAACAAAAATCCCATCAGCCTTTGTGTCGGTATGCTTCCTTTCTCAGCCAGTGTCGATGTAGAGTCTGATCTTGCTAGTGCCAGTGTAATGCCTTGCCAGTGCCATAGGATTGTAAGGTTTCCATCAATGACAAAACCTTCAATCACCTACAATGTCTCATTGGAGTGTGCATATGCCAACATTTATTGCATTAGGAACATTGACCGGTGGATGAGTTTGTATTCTGGTCATTCCTAAATTTGCACTGATTTTCTCTATGACCAAATTTGTAGCAATTAAAACATTTGCCATTGAATTTATAAGCATTAAGTTTCCTTACCGGTATGTTGTGATCATGATTGTTTGTAGTTCTAGAACTTTCTCCATGTTCAAATCCAAGTCCAACTGTTTCTCCAACAAGTTTTTGACTTTTCAGCATATCATCAAGCTTGTCTAAGCTCTTTTTGAATTTGTCTTTGTATTCATTTGCAGTGACCAACTCACTTCCCAAAGTGCCAACTTGTCTCATAAGTTCCTCTTTGTCATGTTGAATGTGAGTCAACTCTGTTTTAAGCATATCATTATCATAACTAACCCTTAGAGATTCATTTGATCTTTCATTAAGTCTTCTGACCAAATCTTCCTCATTCTTCTTTCTATCTTCAATAACCTTACATAGTCTCATGGTTAAATCTTGCATCTCATTCTTCATGTTACTATTCTCTTGTCTTAGTATCTCTGTAATATCTCTGAGAGTTTCTTTTTCTTCATCATTTTGTTTTTGTAGTTGCACATGTAATTCTTTCCTCTTATTCTGTGATATAACCAAGTTTTCCTGAGGTTCTTTGATGAATTCCTGAGCAGATCTGAGTTCATCTTCCAATCTGATATTCTTCAATTTTTTTGTATCAAAATCTTCAAGAGCTGCTTCCAACTATTATCTCAAACTTTCCATCAGTACCGATTTCAGAATCTTCCTCAAGCTGTTAGGCTTCTGCAAATAGAGGATCAAGCTCTGATACCAATTCTTAGATATTTGGTTAATCTAAAAGACACTAAGAGGGGGGCTGAATCAGTGTTTAACCGGTAGATGAAAGATTTAAACTTGTTTACAACTTTATAACTGAAATTAATATACCAGTAAGCAAATAATAATGCAATCAAGAGAAACAAAAGAGTCAACATCAATGCACACCATAACACAAATATTTTTGGGAAGAAAACCCAATAGGGGAAAAACCTTGGTGGGATTTGGGACCCACAATATTTACTCACTGGTCAGTATGAATAAATATTACTCAGTACGATAGGGGCCTACACATGCAAGAAGCCTAAGTGCCTAGATCTCACTGCTCAACAACAAAATGGAGTCCCACTTAGTACACAATTGGATTGTTAAATCCAATAACAATGTACTGCTTCAAAATAGCATCTACAATGCTGGATTCAGTAGCGGTTTAATCTTTGTCTGATACCTCTACTAAAAACCTTGCTGGTAAATGATTCTGCTTTCATAGAATAGTCTTTGCTCTGCTTTTCTTCTTGTTCGCTCTCAAAATAAATATATCAAAGTGCATATACAATTATCCAGTATCATATTCCTATCTTATCACATATACCACTTACATACATGCATACCTACTTATATTACTTACTTTTCAAATGACCTACAAGATCTCATACATATATGAGTCTTTACAATACATCATGTCGGCCATACAAATATAATTTACATTACAAACAATATTATTGCCAAGTCGGCTTAGACTGTCGGTATAATCTTTTGTCGGTGTAAACTGTAGCTGGTGTAAACTGGATGACGATCCCAGTAGGTGAAGTTTGTTGCTGGTATAACCTGTGAACCATGTTGAACCTTTGAACTTTGTTTCCACAGTGAACCTTGTTGCCATCAATGACAACATCTACCATTCTCATCTGAGTGTATAATGCCAACACCGATAACATGAATGTAACTTTCCTAACCAGTTGCTTTTTAGCCTATAACTTGGTTTCTTCTATTTTATTCCTTATAACCCTTTTGAATGCCAAAGGTGTGTCATCCATAGATGTAGATTCATCTGCAATAGGATCAATGAATACTTCCGGTTCTTTTCTCTTCCTGTCTTTCTTCGAGACAACATCAATCAATACTTTGATATCCTATGAAACCTTTTCTACAAACTTACTTGCCTTACCTTCTTGCTTCTCTCTCTTCTTCTGGTTGAACTCGGTTTCAACCTCTTATGTCTTCTGTTTAGCAGTACCACAAGGCTTCTCAACTTCATCAATAGGTGCATCAATCAACATCTTTTCATAATCATCTAAAATCTATGTATCCAATTCATAGCCCATCTCCTCAATCCAGATCTTCCCGGGTTTGATCGCTTCCATGAGTGTTTCATCTTTCTTCACCATGAAGCATATGTCAATTGAGTATTTCTCAACAATGTGCTTAGGAATCATTTCTCTAGATTCCATAGCCTTCTGGAATGCCTTAAAATAATCCCATACTTTTTCATCTCTTTGATTGCCCAATGTAGCAAATAACTATTTCAGTTGCCTCCCTACTGGGATATCAAATGCCCATTGTATCTTCCCAAAACCAGGAGTCTCATTCATTAAAAATAACATTAAGCAGACAATTATGTTACCATACCAGAAAGTCCCTTTCTTTTCTCCTTTAATCTTTCCTAGGTTTATCAATAGTTCATCTAACATCCAACCACATAGATACAATTTCTCATTTTCTCTCATCATCTTATAAGTTGTGAAAATGCAGAAGATAGAAACAAAATTTTGTCTGTTTGATTGAGTTACCTTATAACCGATGGCCATGCTAAAGAATATGATGTCTTTCGGTGATAGTGTTGATCCTCATTGATTTCATGTCTGAAGTTGCACCGATAATCTTGTTGACATGATCATTAGAAACTTTCTTATCTGGACATTGTCCAACCTGTGGTACACCGGTGATTTCCCTAATGGCCTCCTTTGTCATCTTATATGGTCTATCTAACCAGATAAACTCTCCATGGACTCTCCTCAAAACATACCTAACAATTTCATCTTTGAATTCCAGAATGTCCAGAATGTCGGTAAACCCTAAATCCTCAATGTGCTTGTACTTAGGCTTAATCTTTATAGAATCTCCCATTATCTCATTAATGTACATGCTCTTGATATCAGACATTCCCAAATCCTCAATGTGATAGTGGATTTAAGCTCTTACATCTTCGACATACACAACTCCTTCCAGGACACAGGAAAAAGTGCCAACCAAATCTTCCAAGGTAGCCACATGCGGATATTGCTTGAAAGTTGGCCTGGGACAGTCCTTGACCTCAATTACAGTCAGATTTGCAACAAAGATAGGTACAAATAATGATCCTGATTCCATGATTAAAGATAAATACCTCTGAATTGCTTCCGATCAAAACCCTAAAGACCTCTTCCAATCGCTGATGAAGTTGCTCAAGAAGATATCTAATCATATTGAATTGCCTTTAATTGGTCTAAATTGCTCTTAATCACATTGAATGAAAGGTGATAAAAATGAAGTAGATTCAACCTTTTATCCTTCAAGGAAAACCCTAATCTTTCATTGACATCAATGACTTCTGGTGAAAGATACTGGATCTTGAACAAACATATACATGCCAAATAAGAATCTCAAATGTCTCAAAAATCTTCCACAACCTCTTCCCGAGGCATATGCAGCATCTTCATGAATTTTTCCTACCCCTAATGCATCTACCTCAGTTACCAGATGAGCTACCTGCCAGTGCAGGAGCAACCTCCTCTACCGGATAAGTAACCGTTGCATTCCCATCTACTGATTGTTCTTTAGTCTTCCTGACCCATCTTTGGGTATGATCTTGTCGGATTTCATTAACCTTTTCTTTCCCTTTCTCATTTGATCCTCCATTACCAATAGGTGGATTTTTGCCTCTACAGAATTTAGCAATATGTCCAACCTCATTACATGCATAACATGTAACATTATTCTTTTGAATTGTTTTTCTAAAACTGGTATAATTGCTTGACCTACATTTTTTAGCCATATATCCAAATTTTCCACATGCATAACACTTAACATTCATTTTTCAATCTTCTATTTTATGACCATACTTATTATATTTAGAACATTGACTGGGAGCAAAATTGTTGTTCTGATTTTCTCTATTTCTACATTTCCTAGCCATGTGACCAAATTTATTGCAAACAAAACATCTACCATTAAATTTATAAGGATTGAACTGCCTTACCGGTGCCTTATGGTTTTGATCTTCATTATCAGTACTGGAACTATGTCCTTGTTCAAATCCAAGTCCACTGGAATCTCCATTCTGCCTTTGTCTCTTCAATAACTCATCTAGCTATGCTGAACTAATCTTGAATTTTTCTTTATACTCACTTGCAATAGTCAGATCATCTCTTAGAATTATCATCTGTCTCTCAAGCTCTTGTTCATTACTTTGGGATTGTACTAAATTAGTTCTCAACATATCATTCTCATGAACCAACCTACCACATTCTTCAAATTTGTTCTTCAGAGATACATCAAGATTTTCTTCCTTTTTACTCTGGTTATCAATCTCTTTAGACATTCTCATATTTATATCTTGCATTTCATTTTTCATAACCATGTTCTCCTGACTCAACTTTTGACATTGTTCCTTAAGTGCATCTCTCTCTTCATCATCCTGATTTTGTAAAAGTTCCTTTCTCCTAGCTTGAATAGATGACAACCTCTCCTATAGGACAAAAATGAATTCCTGAGCAAAATTCAATTCATTTTGAAACTTCAAGTTCTTCATCCTTCCAGCATCATAATCTTCAAGTGCCATATCAAGTTGCTTTTCCAAACCCATAACCATGGATTCCGGATTCAGGATCTTCCTCAAGCTATTAAACTTCCTCCGAGATACAAAGCTCTGATACCAATTGTTAACTTCTAATAACACTGAGAGTGGGGCTAAATTGGTGTTCTACGAGTATGATCAATTTTAACCTTAATAAAACATGCATACACCAATCAGTATACCAGTACATATAGAATTGAAAGAAGTAAAGAAACCAATAAGGCAATAACATAAACGAATACCATAACACAGAGAATTATATGTGGAAAAACTCAAAGAGGAAAAACCATGATAGGATTTGTGACCCATAATATCAATTCACTGGCCATATGAAGAGATATTACAAAATATAGGGGCCTGCACTTGCAGGAAGGCTTACAACCTAGAGCACACTGCTCAATCACAAAAGGAGCCTCACTAACTACATATAAATCCAAACTACAATCCAAAGAAATGATTGAACTGCTAAGATAGCATCTTCTATGCCTGAATACAGTTTCGGTTAAGCTCTGTCTATTCTGGTCTGAAACCCTAAACCCTTTATCGGAATACCCCTTTACAAAAATATCCTCACATACATAATCTCTCTTATATTTCGGATCTCCTTCATTATTGCCTTCCCAATTACATATTCACATCATATCATATATCACAAAATAATCTAATCCAACTGACCTATATACCCTATACAATTTATCATGCCTTATGTTGGCTTACAAAGATAATTACAATATCAATATACATGTCAACTAGATAACATAAATACATGAATATCAAAAACAATTGCCAATGCCGGATCCAAAAGATGTCAGCCTCCAATACTGAGAACCTGATTCTAAACCATGTCGGCCTGAATTGCTAGTAACCAAAGAAATCCTTCCTTCCTGCCAGTGTCGGTACACAACTGAACCAAAACATGAAGTCGAAACAAGATACCATGTTTCCATCAATGACAACATAGTGAAACCAACCAATTGAGTGTCAATTGCCAAAAGAAAGAACATAGCCAAAAACACATTTCCAGAGCACATTAACATGTGTCTAATTAGAATAATAAAGATACATGATATAACAAGAAAACTAGAAATGCAGAGTAATGCGGAACTCTGCAACCTCTACCAGACAATCATCATCATCACTACATAGACATTCTAAGCACAACTTTCAGACCACCAAAAGATGAGAGTAGTATCTCAAAGCAATATTCAACAACATGCCAACACATCTACAACATATCAACAATGCAGAGAACAAAACAAATACTAAATCACAAAATTAGTAGGTTGACATCAATGACAACCATACTGATACACCAAGCAACCTCACATTTGTAATAGGAGCACAAAAAGTTGTCTTTAAAAAACAAACCTAAAATAGTGTCTGGTTTGCTCCCCCAAAAATGTTTACTTTTTTGTAGAATTTAAAAAATTGCTCTAGTGATATATTAGCTAACATCATGTCTTTTATGCCATTTTTGTAGGATAAATTTTTAATGAATATATGATTTTCTACTAATTTTCAAAGTAGATAGATCCTAAAAAGTAGAAATTTGAGCATGCTCCCCCTAAATCTTTTACACCTAATTTAATATTTTTTTTCAATCCATGTAGAATAGAATCTAGATTCTAAAAATATAAATTGCTTCAAAATTGAATGAACGAGTAATAAACTATACCCAAAATACCACATGTTGGTTTTTGAATAAAAACAAACACTAAAAAAAGAAATTAAAGATGAAAACCTTAAGTTAATCAAAATGTGAAAACGATTATATGGTTAGATAGCTAATGGAGAGCTTAATTTCATCATGGCATTTTTTAAATGTGCATAGAAACACATGAAAACTTGATGGAGAGCAGAACAAAAAATATGTGAAAATTTTCTATCCTTCAAAAAAAAAATAGGTCTTTTGCATGAAATGATTGTCCAATCCTTTGGATTGGATGCCCAAGGTAAATCCAACCCACGGGGTTGTAATTTCCCAATGCACATCAAATATGTCGCCGAATATGAAAAATGCATTTTTTTAATTTTTGCAAGCTACAAAATAATTTACATTGGAAAATTCTCTCTCTCTCTCTCTCTCTCTCTCTCTCTCTCTCTCTCTCTCTCTCTCTCTCTCTCTCTCTCTCTCTCTCTCTCTCTCTCTCTCTCTCTCTCTCTCTCTTTGATTAAATGTTTCAAAATCAAGTCAAACTCAATCTCCCAACAAGAATATATACATGAAATATAGCATTTAAGTATAGGTCACATTTCAATATGTCTTTTCCCTTTCTTTATAACTTACTTGTGCTTTAAGTTATATTTCATATATATATATATTGGCTAGGATGTGTTGCATAAATTTCACTCATAGTTCAACTTAGTCTTGCCTTGTCATTTTTAAGATAAGTGAAATCAATTTATCATATTTCTCAAGCTTATCAGAGTTATAAGTCAATTCTAAATGTCATGTCAGAGTTCGGAAAGCTAAGTGGAACTAAGTCCACATCATTCTTTCTTTGAGAATCTTTAAGTTAGCCAGTCTAGGGCCAAGTTCAACTTCAAGTGTCACTTCACAACATTGTCTTTGGAACTTTTTTAAGTCTTTGTTCTACTTTTTTTCATCCTTGTTGGATTTGTGGAAGAGTTCCATCTAAATCATTGTGCTTGATAGTCCATTCAGAATTAATAGTTTTGTCCTTTCTTTGTCGATCTTAAGGGTTTGAAGTTGAACTTGGTGTTTAGTTTTCATTCAGTAAAGTTAAAGTTTCAAGATGATATTCTAAATCATGTTTTGGGCCTTGACAATAGTTCTTGAACTGTTGCTGAAGTCTAATTTCTCAAGTGACTCCTCATACGAAGAGAAGGAATGTTCAATCTTTGTGAAGAGTTAAGTTCTAAAGCTCAAGTGGAAGCTCAACAACTTTAAAGAAGGAATGTTATGAAGTATTTTGAGCCAAATATTGGGTTTAAGATTCAAAGGCAGACTCTAACTTAGAAAAGTAAACTTTCATTTATGAAGCTCAAAGAAAAGATAGAAAGAAAAAGTGAAGGGTGCCATGAAGAGGTTGTTCTAGAGATAAAGTTGGAGACTGACATCATCAGGTGAACTTATAAGATAAAGGAGTTAAAAAAGAAAGAAAGGCAAAAAATGTTGGAGAAAGTTTGTTCTTGAACAATGATCGGATCTTGATAAAGGAACTAGAAGAAATTAAAAAAAATATGTTCCAATGCCATTATGTGCAAGAGCCTCAGCATTAATTGTAGAAATAAAGGAGTAGTTGCATAATTAAATGCTTGGGCATATTTTTTGAAACTATTTTCTTTTTGTTGGCATTCTACACTCTAGTGAGAAATGATGGTGTTGTCATTGATGGCAACCTACCAGAAACCTACTAGTAATCTTGTGGCATTCATCTGGTAAACCATCGGCAGGCACCAACACTGGCAGACACTTCACTGGCAGCAACAACAATGCATACCGGCACTCCAGCCGATAGGAATAAACTTTTATTTATTGCATTTAATTGTAAAATCTTTTGTAAAGCTGACATGGCACATTATAATAGACTCATATATGTATGAGATCTTATAAATCATTTTGAGAGAGAATATATAGATAGAGAGGATATAGGAGATGAGATAGTAATGAGCGAATAACAAGGAAGATTTTGTATAAGGTTTATGGTTATAGTATGAGCTTAAACCGGTACTGAACCTGGCATAGTTAATGTTGATTTGAAGCAGTGCATTGTATTGGATTTTCATAATCCATTTTGTAAGTCAGTGAGACTTCTATTTTGTAGATTGAGCAGTGAGCTCTAGGTAGTTGGCCCTCCTACATATGTAGGCCCCTCATTGTAAGTAATATTTATTCATTGGCCAGTGAGTGAATATTATGGGTCACAAATCCCACCAAGGTTTTTCCCACACCGAGTTTCCTCGTTAAATATCTTTTGTTATGGTGTGTTTTCTATGTTGTCTTTATTGTTCCTGTTTACTGCATTAATTCTTATTTACCGGTACACTGTTTTGGAATGCAAAATACTTAATAAGGTTAAATATTCTGTTAACCGGTTAGATACTGATTCAACCCCCCCCCTCTCAATATCTTTTGGACTATCATTAATCCTAACAATTGGTATCAGAGCTTGGTCCTCTATTTTCAAAAGCCTAACAACTTGAGGAAGATTCTGACACTGGTACAGATGGAGAACTTTAGAAAGCAATTGGAAAGAGCCCTTGTAGACTATGATTGAGAGAAGTTGAAGAATATCAAACTTGAAGATGATCTGAGGACTGCACAGGAATTCATTCAAGGACTTCAGGAGAATCTCACTATTACTAGAAATAAGAGAAAAGAACTTCATGAGAAGATGCAGAATGATAATGATGAAAAGGAAACTCTTAATGAGCTTGTGAAGAAGATGAGGCAAGAAAACATGACTATGAGGAATGAAATGCAAGATATGACTATGAGATTTTGTAAAGACATTGAAGACAGAAAGAAGAATGAAGATGACTTGACTAAGAGACTCAATGATGCTAGTAATGAAAATATAAGACTCAGTCAAGAAAATAATATGTTAAAGACAGATCTGATTCACATGCAACATGATAAAACTGAACTTATGAGGCAAGTGGGAATTTTGGAAAATGAGTTGGCTATTGTAAATCAACACAAAGAGAAATTCAAGAAA
Source organism: Cryptomeria japonica (assembly GCF_030272615.1). Classification (NCBI taxonomy): domain Eukaryota; kingdom Viridiplantae; phylum Streptophyta; class Pinopsida; order Cupressales; family Cupressaceae; genus Cryptomeria; species Cryptomeria japonica. The sequence goes on from NC_081414.1 coordinate 669,931,253, forward strand.
AGTTCAGAAGAACTTGATGATATGCTGAAAAGTCAAAAACCTAATGGAGATACTAATGGACTTGGATTTGAAATTAGAGAAAGTTCTGGTACTGCAAACAATAATGATCACAGTAAATCGGTAAGACAACCTAATGCTTATGGGAAATGCTTTAACTGTAACAAGTATGGTCATAGAGAAAATCAGTGTAGATCTAGAAATAATCAGAACACTAATGCACCCACCGGTCAATGTTCCAAATGCAACAAAGTTGGTCATAATTTAGAAAACTACAGAATGAATGTGAGATGTTATGTTTGTGGAAGATTTGGGAACTTATCTAGTCAATGCAGAACACAAACCGTCATAGGTTATGGAAAGGCTATTCAGAAGAATAATGTGACTTGTTATGCTTGTAACAAAATTGGACATATTGCAAAATTTTGTAGAAGCAAAACATCACCGGCAAACAACAAAGTACCGAGTTTGAAAAGCAAAGAAAAGGTTGATGAGGTAAAGAAAAAATTTCCATGACAATAGATTAGAAAGACTAATCAAAATGTTGATGAGACTATTTCTTCACTGGTAGAACAAAGTATTACTCCACCGATAGGAAATTCTTCATCCAACTGAGAAGTAACCCTTTGGGGGTATTGCAGCAAGTTGAATATCATGCAAATTACCCTCGGTATATAGTGAGAAGATATATTTCATCTTTACCGGCAGATGTGTTAAATTTTCACTTAACCGGCGAGAATTTATTGTGGTTGTTGAATAAAATTTCATTATAAATCATCGGTTTTCCCTATTTTTTGAATCACCAAGCATGCAAACTAGCAAAGAGCGCAAAAATTTGAGCGAAGGCATTCAAGGTGAAGAAGTGAAGCAATCTCTTTCAAGCACTCAAACGGTATCAGGTGGCTCAAGGTATTTTTCAAATGGCTTCCTCTTCTGCTCCCAAATTTATTGCAAATGATACTATTGTGTAGATTGTTACATGCCCTAGGCCCATTTTCAAAGTTATTCCCGAGATAGCTAAACAAGATGATTCCATAGGCGCATTCTCAAAAATTCCTAAAGGTGTAACTTATGCTGAAGACCCTAGAATTTATATTCACTGTAATGTTGAAGAATTAGGTTATGTGGAAGTGTTAAAGATGTTTAAAATAGTAATTTATGATGAAAATGGAAATGTCAAACCCGAGCACAAGGTTATTGAGACCATAGGTTTTGTAGCAATCTTGAACATCCCGTAATTTCCAGAGGAGGTAGTGAGAATTGTCCTAAGTAGGGAACATGGAGAATTTCTTTGGTTAGACTCAATCTGCAAATTCACCTGGCAAGCAATTAGGGCAGTGACAGGATTACCCTCAATTGGCAGCAAACCAGACAAGACAAAGAAGGTTCCTAACAACACAGTCATGACCTTAATCGAAGCAACATCTCATAGTAGATCTCTGAGAGTAAATGACATCAAGGATATCAATGTGAGATTCATAAGTATGATTTTAGGCTATAAGACCACACACGCAAACCGACTTAACTCAGTTTCTAGTCTTTGCATTAAAAGTGCTTATGATATGGTAAATAATGATACAAAAATAGATGTATGTGAATGGCTGAAGGATGAACTAGTTGATAATTTGAAGAAGATAAAAGGAGACAAGAAAGGAACATTTCATTTTGGTAATCTTTTGGTATGTTATGTTGTATTTCTCAAAATAAATTCCCAGTATTGGACACAAAGATTTTGGATATGACATACTAGTAGGCAAACAATTGCAAGAAGCCTTCATCGGCATGCGTACTGCTAAGGAAAACAATATAACTTAATATTTCAAAGCTTTCCAAGCCAAAATGAAAACCAGAGAGAGACTACCACAAAGTATAGTAGACAAATATGATAAGGAAATTTGTTTTGTGATTAAGAAAGATGAAATATGGATGGCAGCAGTTCTTCCCAGAACTGTATGGGTAACTGGAATGGGGTATGAGGCTGATGTAAATATTATTGACACTTATGCTAAAGCCCTATTAGAAGCACCTTGTGAGGCCCTACCCCGACTCGGTCTAGAAGTTCAGTGATTTTTATGTTGAGACTATTATGGATGCTTTATTTTTATGCATTATGGATTTAAAACTTATATTATTCCATGTTTTGGATAACATTGCTATATGTTGATGCTTCATTTATATGCTTTATGTTATAGAACTCTATATGATTCTAGAATAAGATAAATTTGAGATGATGTATGTCATTAATGGATTTGCAGGACTTTCCTATGATGATAGAAATAGGATGCATGTTTTATATGGATCGAAATTATGAGAAATATGAAAATTGCTTATGTTGAGTTATTTGGATGCAAGATGTATTGATTTAATGTATATTGTATGCAGAGTGTTTGATGTGTATTCTTAATCATGTGTTTTACATTATATTAGGGTATTTGAAATTACTATTGTGTAATTGAGATGCGCAAGAAAATTATCCATGTGACCATGGAAATATTATGGAGAACCAAACCTAGACCTATGTGCATTCGTAAAACTAGGGTTTGTCTATTTGGAGAGACAACACCCCGTTTATATCGTATTTTATTCATGAAAGTGATTGTTGCATGAATGTTAAATTGAATTTTGATTATTTGTGTAAATCCAACAAGAGACAAGATTTCATGTATAATTTTATAAAAGTATTTTCTTTGTGTCACTTGACACATGTTTTGATTTATGTTTGAGTTTGTAAATTTGTCTCTTGGAGGCAGTTGTTTAACTATAGCTTTTTCAAATAATTTAATATGATTCCATAAATACCTTGGGTAAAGAATCTTTGGGATGGTCAACTTAAGTTTGACCCAAAAATTAACTTTAGAGACACCTAGGGGTAGTTTAATAGGGTTTCTTAAAGCCCATAAGGTATACCTAAGGGTTAGGAGTAATTTTAGGCATGTACCAACTCTCATGTGACACTTTAGACACCTTAAAAAGTGACTTTTCTAAGTTGTGCGAAAATTGAAATTAGAAGAATCATCTAAGTTGTAAACTTTCCTTTTGGATGTGAGATCCCTTTCCCATTTTTCTCCAACCTTTCCTTTTCAATTTTAGAAACTTGTGAGAACTCTCACTAGGGTCTTCTTAAGCAAGAATGAGAGATTTTGGGGGTAATCAACCACTCTCCATTTTTGGAGACCAGGAATTTTGAAAGGAAAAAGATAGATTTTGAATTAAGGATTTGGCTAAGGGTAGAAAGGAAAGACTTGTGGAATTGGGGTGCTCATCCTCAACAAAACTAGTATACCCTTGGGCAGTTGAAGGTTGGTTTCACCTTACTTGTAATATGTTTACATATTGAATGTTATATTGAAAGAATATCTTGTGTAAAAAGTCTATTTTTCTTGCATGTTTTCCCTTGGAAAATTATTGTGTTTTATGTTTTACTTTTGTGTGGCATTTTATGTGCTTTGGGAGTAATCAAGGCCTCCTACTCTTGGGAGAGAGGATGGTCTTGTGGGTGGTAGAAGTGACAGCCCTCGAGTGAGAGACTCTCGTTATGAGAGTGATCACAAGGGATTTTATGTGACCCTTGCTGCATGGCTTGTTTATGCATTGGGGTTCATAAGGAGGGGAATAAGGCATGAATGCCTTGGGGGGCATAAGGTATGTGGGGTTGTTATACTTATGATGCATTTGGTTTGCCATGAGGTGGCTATATGTTTTACCATACTTGCAGTCTCCTCAGGGTACTTGGTCCACTACCACCCTTGAAAAGACATCACAATGTGTGGTGCAGTGTAGCCCTGAGTTGGGAATGTGTTTGTGTTGTTTTCCCCTTGTTTACTATGTTTTGCATGTGCGTAATCCTGTCTAGGGCTTGGTTCTCCAAGCTCAGGGGTGGCTACTAGTTAGCCTAGGCTAGGAGGTGAGCACTCCATGGTCATATCCTTTGATTATTTGCAGGCTTTTGGAAGGAAAGAATTAGGACAAGTGGAAATTCGATGAAGTTATTTGTTGCAGAAATCTATTTGGAAATATATTTATTATTTTGTTTAAAAGTCCTCATTTATTAATAATGAGAGATCCAATTGTAAAGTGACAATAAAGACTTGGGAATATGTTTTAAAGATATGTAATATCTATTTATGTTATATTGCAGAAAAGAAATAATTATTCTAGATTTAGTTCCTAGGTTTTGAAATTAATTCTTTGTTGAGTATTTAATATTTCGTAAAGCAAGATATTTATTTTACTCTTTTATCCTTATGAAATTAAATAGGAAAATAATGCAATAGTTTATCATGCAAGTGGAAGGCTGGAAACAAACAATTAGATCTGTTTATGGAAGTGCAGTCTTAGTTTATTTAAATCTGTGATTTTATTTTAATTGCAGAAAATAAAGTCTAAAGTTAGAATAACCATCTCTATAGTTTTATTTTAATAATTTCTAGATATATAAAGTTGTTGTTAGAGTTTATTTAAATATTGTCATTCGTTTATATGCAGAAAATAAAATCTAGGGTTAAACAGATTATTGGAAAATAAATAATTCCTAGATCTAAATAGTTGCGTTTTAAATTTATATACTTCTGTCAATTTTAGCTGCTTGGCATTTAAATTAAAAAGATATATATACATTTATTAAAATTTGAAGCCTTTGATTTATCTGTTAAAATGGTTTTCAAATATACAAAATAACAGCATAGATTTTCAAGAATGCTCTAAATCTAATACGCACTTAATATATATATATATATATATATATATATATATATATATATATATATTTATATTCATTTATTTAAGTTTAAATGAATTCATTTTCTTTCTTTTCTAAATATATATATATATATATATATATTAATCTACGCATTTTTTTATTTTTTTAAAAAAAATATTAAAAAAAAATGGGGTTAGGGCTCGGGCTGAGCGCGTCGAATATCACAGTGGCGGGCATTTCGACTAGCGCCACTATGGGCGTCCACAATGGACGGCCCGAGGGCCGCCAATGGCGGGCATTTCGATCGGCGCCACTGTGGAATACCCACAGTAAGCGGCGCCCGGGGTTCGTCACCGCCGCCTCCCCAACTCTACGAAATCCGCCATGGTCGCCGCTCCAATGTTTGGCCCTCCTCCGCATATATATAAAACCTTATCCCGGGTAGGGCTAGCGGTAAAATAGAAAAGGGTAAGGAAATAATAAAATAAGAGGTATTTTATAATATTCATTCCTAGTTAGGGTTTGCTTGAAGAATTTAGAAATATGAGGTAAATATTATAGTATTAAAATATATAGTTATATATATATATATATATATATATATATATGGAGTTTGACAATATAAGAGAATAAGACAGATTTAGATTTAATATTTATTTAAGTGTTTTTAATTTATATATGTTTTTTAATAAACGTATGGTTTTAATTAAAGAAGAAAATGAAATGTTTAAATTTAAAAAACTATGAAGTTTAATCCTTTTAGAAATATTATGACAAATAAGGGTGAGTTATTTTGGTGAGATTAAACTTTACTAGAGAATTTTTCCTTAAGAGTCTATTCTACATTTTTTTAGTCGATTTAGTTTGAACTACATTTTAATTATTGTTAAAATAAAATATAGACACTTACAAATCTAAGTGCTAGGACTAATTTAATTAGAACCTAAGAGCAATTAATGGATATTGGAGATTTATTGTTACCTACGTTAATTATTTGACTAAATTAGTTTATTGATTAAAATCGATGAGCCAATAAAACTATTCATTTAATATTCCACATTTAATTTTAAATTATTTTTGTTTACTTGAGTTAGTGGTTAGAGTTAACTCCCACATAGTTAAGACAAACTTGCTAAGTGCATTGCATGTTAGTATATTTAATGTTATTAAGTTGTGTTTAAAAAAAAAAAATTATCTCGTTCTTGCCCTAAATTTTGGGCATGACATTTTGGTATCAGAGCAAGGTTTCCAACACTAGGAACCTTTCTCCATTACGTTTCGCTTTAATTATTTAATTAATTTTATTATATTGATTTTCTAGGATATTTAAATTTAACTAATTAAATATTTTTCCAAATAAATTAGTTATTTAATTTATTTTATTTTATTTTTCTCTTAGGATGCCTCCGACTACATGACAAGCTCGCAAGCATGAAAGGGGTCCTAGGCGTGTACGCATAGCACACGAAGAGGTAGATAGGGAGGAATTGGTTCCGGAAGTGAACCCAGAGGCTCCTCCCGAATAGCCTGTTGACCCAAACCGAAACCTCTTAGAAGCAATCCACAACCTAATTGGAATAGTCCAGGATAGGATTCCAGTTGGGGATCATCATGTTGAAAATCAGAACTCAGGGAGTCATAGATCGGCTGATAGGGAACGGAGCAGAAGTCCACCTCCTATTCCTGTAGAGAGTCGGGGTGGGAATGAGCCAGAGTCTGTGCACCTACCAGGACCACCTCTAGGGGTAGAGCCAGTGTATTATGAGAGAGCTCGTCGGGAGCCAGGGGATCTTATCAGGGAGGTTATGTGCCTCCAGCCACCATCTTTTGGGGGATCTACCATAGGGTAGAAGCTGAGGCTTGGCTATTGAGCCCTGATAGGTGCTTTGCATTGCGCTCTTACGAGAGCAATCTAAAAGCACATGTAGCATTCCATCTTTTGAGAGGGACGACCTCCACATGGTGGAGACAGGAGGAATACAAGTGTGGTTTGGTTGTTGATACTCTCACATGGGAGATTTTCACAAAGGTTCAGGGAGAGGTACTTGTCAGAGCATTACAGATAGCATAGGATAGACGAGTTCCATGACCTCTAGCAGAAGGGTCTCTCAGTGACCCAGTACGAGAGAAAATTCTTTGAGCTCTTGCCATACGTGGACTATCTAAAGGACGAGAAACTTCTCATTAACTGTTTCATCAGAGGGCCGAATGTCGACATAGCAGGACCAGTGAGGATGTCTACTCCAGGGAGCCTTCAGGTTGTCGTGGAGAAGGCACTGATAGTAGAGGAGATTCAAGTCATACCACATGATACTAGGGATCGGTTCCAGAACTGAAACCCTACACCCCAGACATATGGATTTCAGAAACCCCATTGGAAGGGAAATAACCGAAACTCACAGGGGTTCTCCAAACCCCCTCCTCTGTAACAGTCACAACAAAACCAGAGGCAGAAGCCTTCGCAGTATCAGCAGGGCGCAAAGCCCAAGTAGTGGCAGTCTCGGGATCAGAGGCGAGATCAAAGAGCTCAGGTGTCTTACACACCTCCAGCGAGGACTCGACAGTCCTCCAGGGGTGGGTACAGTGGATCTATCAAGATAGGAGGATAGGCCTTCTCAAGGCCTCAGGGCACCCAGTTTCAGGCACATGGTGCTTTCTTTACATGTGGAGCCATGGGGCATATGGTGAGGGATTTTCCTCAAGGTCAGATGGCAGGAAATCAGCGGATGGTCACTTTAGAGCCTACAATTGGTGATATGGGCAGATCCCATAGAGTATTCGTAGCGGTTGACAACTGCCAAGCTGAGCACCAGGCCACGGTCATTGAGGCTGCAGGTATGATCAAAGGTAACAGTGTATCTATTTTATTTGATTCAGGAGCTATTGACACCTTTATATCTCCATTGGTTGTGGAGCATTGCGGGATAGTGGCAACTAGACAAGGTGTTAGTTGGGAAGTGGAGTTAGCTTCAGGGGCTAGAGTGTCAGTGGAATCAGAGGTTAGGGCATGTCAGCTATAGATTGGCAAGACCACCACTTTAGTAGACCTTAGAGTGACACCACTTGGATCTTATGGTATCATACTTGGCATGGATTGGCTTTATTCCCACAGAGCCAAGATGGATTGCCGCCTGAAAAAGATTGGGTGTGAGGATGATCATGGTTTGCCCATAGATATCGCAGGGATTCAGAGACCCGTGTCTCTCCGTATGATTTTCACAATGCAGCGTAATCGGAGCATGCGGAAGGGATGTCAGCTTTTTGCCATCACCATCAGTGATAGAGAGGAAGAGGATGAAAAAGAAACATCAATTGATGACCATCCTATCCTTAAGGTATTTTCAGATGTGTTTCCTTCAGAGTTACCTGGTATGCCGCCTCGTAGAGAGATTGAATTTCATATAGACCTTGTACCAAGAGCTGAGCCAGTTTCCAGAGTACCTTATAGGATGACCACAAATGAGCTTAATGAGCTTAAGATGCAGCTTGAGGAACTCCTTGAGAAGGGACACATTCATCCTAGCATGTCCCCATGGGGTGCACCAGTCATCTTTGTAAAGAAGAAGGACGGATCTCTTCGATTATGCATGGATTATTGTCAGTTAAACAAGGTAACTATCAAGAATCGATATTCATTACCCAGAATCGATGATTTATTTGACCAACTTCAGGGTGCCAAAGTCTTTTCCAAAATTGATCTGAAGTTAGGATACCATCAGCTGAGAATAGTGGAAAACGATATCCACAAGACCGCATTTCGCACTAGATATGGCCACTATGAGTTCACCGTGGTCCCATTAGATCTTACAAATGCTCCAGCTATTTTCATGAGCCTCATGAATGGGGTATTCCGCACATTTCTGGACCACTTTGTGATTGTGTTCCTCAATGATATATTGATATATTCTCGAAATGAGAAGGAGCATGAGGAGCACCTGAGACAGGTTTTGCAGTGTTTGCGGGACAATCAGTTGTTTAGCAGTTTGTCAAAGTGTGTTTTCTTTCGATCAGAGGTCAAGTACCTTGGGTTCGTTATTTCTGGTGATGGGATCTTAGTAGACCCATCCAAGATCAGAGCTATTATGGATTGGCCAGCAACAACTAGTGTGACAGAGGTCAGGAGCTTCATGGGCTTAGCAGGTTATTACCGACGCTTTGTTGAGGGGTTCTCTAGAGTTGTACATCCTATTACTTCTCTTCAGCATAAAGGGAAGAAATTTGAATGGATAGAGAAGTGCGAGAGGGCCTTTTAGGAACTCAAAAAGGAACTTACTAGTGCACCTATCCTTGTAGTACCAGATCCCTTAGCTGACTTCATGGTTTGCACAGATGCTTCCCTAGAGGGTTGAGGAGTAGTCCTTATGCAGGATGGTAGGGCAATAGCTTTTGAGTCTAGGAAACTTAAGACTCATGATCTTAATTATCCTACTCATGACCTTGAGCTTGTAGCAATAGTGCATGCACTTGTGAGGTGGAGACACTTCCTTTTGGGTCATCACTTTGAGCTTCATTCAGACCATCAAAGTCTTCAGTACATTTTCACTCAGCCAAACCTTAATGCACATCAGAGGAGATGGATGGAGTTCTTGTGCGAATATGATTTTGACATTCACTACATCAAAGGAAAGGAAAACATAGTTGCAAATGCTTTGAGTAGGAGACGTCACGAGGTATACACCATATCTATGGGCATGGATTTGAGAGACTGTATACTATAGCATTTTCCAGAGGATAGATGGTATTTAGAGGTTTGTCAGGTGATATGGTCTCAGGATACTCTAGAGGGGAAATATGTGGATTATTCTTTGGAGTCTGATGGACTATTACACCATAGAGGGCACATCTATGTACCTTCTTCCGAGGGATTGCAAGATTTCATTGTCACAGAAGCTCATAGAGCTCCTTATGCAGCACATCATGGAGTTAAGAAGATGCATGCTGACTTGAGACAGCTATATCATTGGCCAGGAATGCAGCAGCTCATTGCTGAGTTAGTAACACGATGCCTCGAGTGTCAGAGAGTAAAGGCGGAGCACCACCATCTAAGTGGGTTGCTCCAGTCTCATGCTATACCAGAATGGAAGTGGGATACTATATCCATGGATTTCATCATTGGTCTTCCTATGTCATCCCATCGCCATGATGCCATCTTGGTGACAGTTGACAAGTTGACCAAAGTGGCTCACTTTTCACTAGTTCATACTACCTTCACAACACCAGTAGTAGCACAGGTGTTCTTGCGAGACATTGTCAGACTTCATGGCATGCCACGCAAGATTATTTCTGACAAGGATTCCCCCTTCACTTCTTCCTTTTGGAAGGCATTACAGGCAGTTATGGGCACTAAGCTCAATTTCAATACAGCCTATCATCTAGAAACAGATGGTCAGACAGAGAGGGTTAACTAGGTGTTAGAGGATATGCTTCGCATGTACATCATGTATCACCAGACCAGATGGGAAGAGTACCTTCCCTTAGTGGAGTTTGCCTATAACAATGGGCATCACACTTCTTTGGGGATGCCATCCTATCAGGCATTATACAACAGGCCTTGCAGGATACAGTTGAGTTGGGACCGCATAGAGGACAGAGTTGCTATTGGTCAAGAGATAGTTCAGGATATGGAGCAGCAGGTGGATTTGATTAGGCAGCGTCTTAGAGAGGCTCAAGATAGACAGAAGAAATATGCAGATGCAAAGAGGATAGATCATAGCTACTTGGTTGGAGATAGAGTCTTTTTGAGAGTGCGACCGCATAAGAGTCCAACCCGTTACGGAAAGGGTTCTAAGCTTGCACCTCATTTTGTAGGACCATTTGAGATCCTTGAGAGGATAGGACCAGTTGCCTACCATTTAGCATTGCCACCTAGCCAATCACACATCCACGATGTGTTTCATGTATCAGTTTTGAGGAAGTATATCTATGATGAGTCTCATATATTAGATTGGGATGCTTTGCAAGTGGAGTCGGACGGGAAACTAGCTTTGGAGCCCATTTGCATTTTGGCACGCCGAACGCTGGCCCTTTGAGGTCGAGAGCTAGACCAGGTTAGGGTCTAGTGGGATTTCTATGATGAGGTTATAGCTTCATGGGAGGACGCAGCACAGATGAGATCAGAGTACCCCCATCTTTTTGATGAACTCCAGGAGGAAGTTCATGCCTAGAGGGGGAGGGTGTGAGGCCCTACCCCGACTCGGTCTAGCAGTTCAGTGATTTTTATGTTGAGACTATTATGGATGCTTTATTTTTATGCATTATGGATTTAAAACTTATATTATTCCATGTTTTGGATAACATTGCTATATGTTGATGCTTCATTTATATGCTTTATGTTATAGAACTCTATATAATTCTAGAATAAGATCAATTTGAGATGATGTATGTCATTAATGGATTTGCAGAACTTTCATATGATGATAGAAATAGGATGCATGTTTTATATGGATCAAAATTATGAGAAATATGATAATTCCTTATGTTGAGTTATTTGGATGCAAGATGTATTGATTTAATGTATATTATATGCAGAGTGTTTGATGTGTATTCCCAATCATGTGTTTTACATTATATGAGGGTATTTGAAATTACTAATATGTAATTGAGATGCGCAGGAAAATTATCCATGTGACCATGGAAATATTATGGAGAACCAAACCTAGACCTATGTGCGTTCATAAAACTAGGGTTTGTCTATTTGGAGAGACAACACCTCGTTTGTATCGTATTTTATTCATGAAAGTGATTGTTGCATGAATGTTAAATTGAATTTTATTTATTTGTGTAAATTCAACAAGAGACAAGATTTCATGTATCATTTTGTAAAAGTATTTTCTTTGTGTCACTTGACACATGTTTTGATTTATGTTTGAGTTTTTAAATTTGTCTCTTGGAGGGAGTTGTTTAACTATAGCTTTTTCAATTAATTTAATATGATTCCGTAAATGCCTTGGGTAAAGAATCTTTGGGATGGTCAACTTAAGTTTGACCCAAAAATTAACTTCAGATGGGTTTAAAAAGGGTTAAATGGACACCTAGGGGTAGTTTAATAGGGTTTCCTAAAGCCCATAAGGTATACATAAGGGTTAGGAGTAATTTTAGGCATGTACCAACTCTCATGTGACACTTTAGACACCTTAAAAAGTGACTTTTCTAAGTTGTGCGAAAATTGAAATTAGAAGGATCATCTAAGTTGTAAACTTTCCTTTTGGATGTGAGATCCCTTTCCCATTTTTCTCCTACCTTTCCTTTTCAGTTTTAGAAACTTGTGAGAACTCTCACTAGGGTCTTCTTAAGCAAGAATGAGAGATTTTGGGGGTAATCACCCACTCTCCATTTTTGGAGACAAGGAATTTTGAAAGAAAATAGATAGATTTTGAATTAAGGATTTGGCTAAGGGTAGAAAGGAAAGACTTGTGGAATTGGGCTGCTCATCCTCAACAAAACTAGCATACCCTTGGGCATTTGAAGGTTGTTTTCACCTTACTTCTAATGTGTTTTCATATTGAATGTTATATTGAAAGAATATCTTGTGTAAAAAGTCTATTTTTCTTGCATGTTTTCCCTTGGAAAATTATTGTGTTTTATGTTTTACTTTTGTGTGGCATTTTATGTGCTTTGGGAGTAATCAAGGCCTCCTACTCTTGGGAGAGAGGATGGTCTTGTGAGTGGTAGAAGTGACAGCCCTCGAGTGAGAGACTCTCATTATGAGAGTGATCACAAGGGATTTTATGTGACCCTTGTTGCATGGCTTGTTTATGCATTGGGGGTCATAAGGAGGGGAATAAGGCATGAATGCCTTAGGGGCATAAGGAATGTGGGGTTGTTATACTTATGATGTATTTGGTTTGCCATGAGGTGGCTATATGTTTTACCATACTTGTAGTCTCCTAAGGGTACTTCATCCACTACCACCCTTGAAAAGACATCACAATGTGTGGTGCAGTGTAGCCCTAGGTTGGGAATGTGTTTGTGTTGTTTTCCCCTTGTTTACTATGTTTTGCATGAGTGTAATCATGTCTAGGGCTTGGGTCTCCAAGCTCGGGGGTGGCTACTAGTTAGCCTAGGCTGGGAGGTGAGCACTCCATGGTCATATCCTTTTATTGTTTGTAGGTTGTTGGAAGGAAAGAATTAGGACAAGTGGAAATTCGATGGAGTTATTTGTTGCAGAAATCTATTTGGAAATATATTTATTATTTTGTTTAAAAGTCCTCATTTATTAATAATGAGAGATCCAGTTGTAAAGTGACAATAAAGACTTGGGAATATGTTTTAAAGATATGTAATATCTATTTATAATATATTGCAGAAAAGAAATGATTATTCTAGATTTAGTTCCTAAAGTTTTGAAATTAATTCTTTGTTGAGTATTTAATATTTTGAAAAGCAAGATATTAATTTTATTCTTTTATCCTTATGAAATTAAATAGGAAAATAATGCAATATTTATCATGCAAGTGGAAGGCTGGAAACAAAAAATTAGATCTGTTTATGGAAGTGCAACCTTAGTTTATTTAAATCTGTGATTTTATTTTAATTACAGAAAATAAAGTCTAAAGTTAGAATAAACATCTCTATAGTTTTATTTTAATAATTTCTAGATAAATAAATTTGTTGTTAGAGTTTATTTACATACTGTCATTCGTTTATATGCAGAAAATAAAATCTAGGGTTAAACAGATTATTGGAAAATAAATAATTCCTAGATCTAAATAGTTGTGTTTTAAATTTATATACTTCTGTCAATTTTAGCTGCTTGGCATTTAAATTAAAAAGATGTATATACATTTATTAAAATCTGAAGCCTTTGATTTATCTGTTAAAATGGTTTTCAAATATACAGAATAACATCATAGATTTTCAAGAATGCTCTAAATCTAATACACACTTAAAATATATATATATATATACATTTATTTAAGTTTAAATGAATTCATTTTCTTTCCTTTCTAAAAATATACTTATATATCATATATAAATATATATATAATATATATATTTTTATTAATCTAAGCATTTTTATTTTTTTTAAATATTAAAAAAAAAATGGGGTTAGGGCTCAGGCCGAGCACGTCGAATATCACAGTGGTGGACGTTTCGGTCGACGCCATTGTGGGCGTCCATAGTGGACGACCTGAAGGCCGCCACTGTGGGCGACCACAGTGGTCGCCACCACTATGGAATACCCACAGTAAGCGGCGCCCAGGGTTCGTCATCGCCGCCTCCCCAGCTCTGCGAAATCCGCCATGGCCGCCGCTCCAGTGTTTGGCCCTCCTCCACCCTGTACACTAATAAAATCAAAAAAATATATATATATAAAACCCTAGCCCGGGTAGGGCTAGGGGTAAAATAGAAAAGAGTAAGGAAATAATAAAATAAGAGGTATTTTATAATATTCATTCCTAGTTAGGATTTGCTTGAAGAATTTGGAAATATGAGGTAAATATTATAGTATTAAAATATATGGTTATAGACATATATTAATTTATATATATGTGTGTGTGTGTGTGTGTGTGTGTGTGTGTGTGTGTGTGTGTGTGTGTGTGTGTGTGTGTGTGTGTGTGTGTGTGTGTGTGTGTGTGTGTAATATATATAAATGGAGTTTGACAATATAAGAGAATAAGACAGATTTAGATTTAATATTTATTTAAGTGTTTTTAATTTATATATGTTTTTTAATAAACGTATGGTTTTAATTAAAGAAGAAAATGAAATGTTTAAATTTAAAAAACTATGAAGTTTAATCCTTTTAGAAATATTATGGCAAATAAGGGTGAGTTATTTTGGTGAGATTAAACCTTACCAGAGAATTTTTCGTTAAGAATCTATTCAACATTTTTTTAGTCGATTTAGTTTGAACTACATTTTAATTATTGTTAAAATAAAATATAGACAATTACAAATCTAAGTGCTAGGACTAATTTAATTAGAACCTAAGAGCAATTAATGGATATTGAAGATTTATTGTTACCTACGTTAATTATTTGACTAAATTAGTTTATTGATTAAAATCAATGAGACAATAAAACTATTCATTTAATATTCCGCATTTAATTTTAAATTTTTTTTTTACTTGAGTTAGTGGTTAGAGTTAACTCACACATAGTTAAGACAAACTTGCTAAGTGCATTGCATGTTAGTAGATTTAATGTTATTAAGTTGTGTTTTAAAAAAAAAATTATCCCGTTCTTGCCCTAAATTTTGGGCATGACACACTTAGAGAAGCAACAGAAGAAGTTTTTGGTAGTGCAGAAATAATTGAGAGTGGTGTACAAACAATGAAACAAAGGAAGAGAAGAGAAAAGTATATCAAAGATGCATCAAAATAGGTAAAGGAAATAAAAGAAAATGTTATGAACCTCACTAGAATAAAGGAAAGTGAATTGGAAGGATTACAACCAGAGGCACATATCTAACCGATTGGCACATCATCTGACAATGAGATACCTGTTGAGTTTAAGAGAGTTGATAGGAAGAGAAAACCTTCACTGGCACCCTCTCCTCCACCCAAGAAAACAAGAACTCTAAGAAAGAAGCAACAAGCACTAAGACAACCGGCAAAGAAGTTGACACCCAAGAAGAAATAGAAACAGGTTATACCACCTTTGGATAACTTACTGAATGAAATCACTGATGACGGTAACTTGCCTAATGTGAGCAAGTTGTATAACACATTCACTGATTCTGAAAAAGAAAGTGTTGAAAACAACATTATTCTACATCTGGACATCTACAAGAAAGTGCTAATTGAATTTGTAGATGATTTACCAAATGATCTATGCAGAAGGTTAGATGTAAAGAGGATTGATGTACTGGAGTTAGATAAGAAACTTAAGGTTGAAAAACTTTTAGTTGTTCATCCAGTTAACTCGAAAGAGGAGATTGATGAATTAATTTTTGAAGCTAACAGATCAGTTTTTGCTAGTGGTCATCAGCAAGTGAGCTTAATAGCTGGCAGAGTAAATGAAATTGTAGAGGAAACAACTGACAAATGGGATATCTTTTTTGTAGAAAAGGAAAAACAAGAAGAATTAAACCGACCTAAGAAAACATTCAAAGTATATCAAACGGACAAGGACAAAGGGAAAGGTAAAGTTGGTGGAATACCAAACATCAAAAAAACTGACAACTTACCACCACCCTTTGATACTACACCGGTACATACTGATGATACACCGACTACATATAATGTGGACATAACACATGATGACACTAACCCTGAATCACAAATTCTATTTACCATGAATGTTGATACTCAGGAAGTTAACATTATTGTGGACAAGGACAGCATAGAGGTACAGGATGATATTGCTGACAGTGGAAACATTGTTGAGCAACCAACAGGAAATGTAGAGGTTGAAATACAAACGGAGCAAACAGAGCATACAAAGCAACCTTTGGATAGTGGAATAAATACTAGTAGTGTAGATGCTGGCACAGAGAAATCGACGGAGACATAGATACCAGTAGTTGATAACACAGAGAAACCAATAGAGAAACCGACAAAGGCATAGGTACATGTTGAGATAGTAAAACTAGTAATCACTGAGAAACCCAAACCACTATAGGTTGAAACACAAACTCAGACTGATCCACCAGAGATTGATACAAGAAAATTAGTTACTAACACTGGAAGCACTGAAATAATAAAGGCAATTGGTTAGACATCCGAATTCAGACCCACTAATGTGACAAAGGTACTTCTGGACTCAATTAAGAAGATAACTGACTGTAATGCATTGGCCTACAAGGCAATTGATAATACCATACCTATTCTTAAAATGATTGCACCAAAATACAATGTAGATCATGTAAAGGATTCTTTAGGATAGTTAGACACATTGCCTAAATTTATTGTTAGAAATGTAATAACAGTGGATAAGGTAAATGAGGATACATTCAAAGAGAAAATGGAAAAAGAAAAGGAAAAATTCTTTGAGGAGATAGTAAAGAAGTGCACTGAGCATATTAACACACTTTTACCAACACTGAATACAACAATTTTGGAGTATAAGGAACTGTACAGAGAAACATGCAAGCCAGATTTGTTGACCCAGGACATTGAAAAAGAAATAAGCAGAGTACAAAAGGAAATTGATGGTATAGCTGATAACATCATTGGTTCATCCGAACCTATATCAGTTATTGAGCAAGAAATAGCAAGATTTGAAGAAAAGTTGGAGAAATTTGAGAAGGAAAAAGCAAGGATCAAGGCAAATGCCAGAGAGCTAAAGTATAAACTTAGTTTTAAACTAGATAACCTTATCTCTCTGAGAAATGAGATCTCTAAGGCATTAATTCAAGGAGAAAGATCACCAGAGGAGAATATGCATCATCTCACTGACATGATTCAATGAACTAAGGCAACCATGAATGATAGCAACAGATTCATGCAGAGTTTAAATTTGGTTCTGGCTGATATATTTCAGATTGTAACCAACTGGTTACAAACCTTAAGGTGAAATTTTGCACTCATTTGATAATTTTTGACAACCTTTGTCATTGATGTCAAAGGCGGAGTAGTGGACAGAGAAAAATGGCTATTTGAAGGAGATCATCTGCTCAGGGGGAGCACATCATTTTGGTAAATTTTTGGACTTCATTTTTTTTTTGAAACAGTTTTTCGATTTTTCTCATGAGTGTTGCCATCAATGCCAAAGGGGGAGATTGTTGGCATTCTACACTCTAGTGAGAAATGATGGTGTTGTCATTGATGGCAACCTACTAGCAACCTACTAGTAATCCTGTGGCATTGATTTGGTAAACCACCAGCAGGCACCGGCACCGGCACCGGCAACAATGCATACCAGCACTCCAGCCGACAGGAATAAACTTTTGTTTATTGCATTTAATTGTAAAATCTTTTGTAAAACCGACATGGCATATTTTAATAGACTCATATATGTATGAGATCTTGTAAATCATTTTGAGAGAGAATATATAGATAGAGAGGATATAGGAGATGAGATAGGAATGAGCGAATAACAAGGAAGATTTTGTATAAGGTTTATGGTTACAGTATGAGCTTAAACTAGTACTGAACCTGGCATAGTTGATGTTGATTTGAAGCAATACATTGTATTGGATTTTCATAATACATTTTGTAAGTCAGTGAGACTTCTATTTAGCAGATTGACCAGTGAACTCTAGGCAGTTGGCCTTCCTGCATGTGTAGGCCCCTCATTGTAAGTAATATTTATTCATTGGCTAGTGAGTGAATATTGTGGGTCACAAATCCCACCGAGGTTTTTCCCACACCAGGTTTCCTCGTTAAACATCTTGTGTTATGGTGTGTTTTCTATGTTGTCTTTATTGTTCTTGTTTACTGCATTAAATCCTATTTACCGATACACTGTTTTGGAATGCAAAATACTTAATAAGGTTAAATATTTTGTTAACCGGTTAGATACTGATTCACCCCCCCTCTCAGTATCTTTGGGACTATCATTAATCCTAACACTTTTAAGTGTTGCTAGAAGGAATCATTTACATCCAAATCAAGAAGAGAGAAGAAAATCTAGGGCATGAAATTTCTTCACAAAGTTAATGCCATTTTATTGCAAAGGTAAGATCCCAAGCCGCCCATTGTTTTGTGTGGTGTGTTGGTATTTGGTTATGGTTTTTTTATTGATGTCAACACCTACTAACACTTATCAAATCTGGCACTTTGGAGAATCAGCAACATTCACCGACAATCAAGTGACTTATGTACAGTCACCGGTATCTGGTACACCGGCAAGATATAATGTTCACCGGCACTTGGAATGGCATGGCAAACACCTAGCTATGTCGAAGACACTGTTTGGACACTTTGTCTTGGAGATTTTTTCATTGGCATATTCATATTTGCATATTTGTTGTTACTGGCAAATAGGTCCAGGTTATACACTGGCAGGTTTATCTTTTACAGATGAGCACGACACGCTATGGAGATGTCTTATTGTAGACATCTAAAAATGGTCAATGCTTGTGGAGTCATACTTTAACATTTGCACATTGCCTTATTTTAGGGTTCTTGCATTGCATTAACATTTCTTCTATGTTGTGCACTTGGTCTTTATCATTTGCGAGCATCGAGCCCTTCTTCTGCATTTCTCATTTTTATCACTTTCGAATTAGGTCTTGTCGATAGCAATCTTCAGTCATGATTTTGGTCGATCTTATCCTATCGCATCCTAGTGTGTGCTCATTTATCATCATTTTGGACATCGTCAATCCTAATCGATGATAGAATTAGGGTTTTGTCCTCTTGTCAATCTTTCAATCATCTTTAGCTTGTTAGTAATCATTTGCAATTATCAACTTGTCAATCTTGTCATTTTGCGATCGATTCGTCATCAATCCTTGTCCTTTTCAATCATGTCTATTTGGATTGATTAGTCATTGTTCCTCGTCAATTGGTGCCTATCAATTTGATCTCCTTGTCAATCTTGGTCAATTTGTCATTGAAATTTGTCAACCAATCTTAATCATTTATCAACATTGGTCCTTTGTCAATCAGAATCATGATCGAACCTACATTAATTTCTTGTTGTCTTGACCTAATTCATTGTCCTCTTATTTCTAGGGTTTTATGATTTGTTCATTTAATCATTTTCTTCTTCTTTGTGGGTTAAATAAATCTATTTATTTAGTCTTAGGTCTCTTTCATGAATTAATTAATGGATGAAAACCTATTAATTAATTCACCTAATTTCTATTTCATCTTTTTCCTCAATTTTCTAATTTGCTAATTTCTCCTAATTCCTAATTTCTATTTCAATCTTGTCATAATTTGTCATAGTTTTTCATACATCTTGCATAGCAACTTGCCATAATTTGTGCATAATTTGTCATACACCTTGCATAGAAATTGTCATACATTTGTCATAATTTTGCCATTCTTGATTTGAATTTCCTTTCAAATCTCTTCATGCTAATCTTGTCCTCTCTCCAATTTGTTTATAAATTGGATGATTTTCTTCAATGAGGGGGATCAATCAATCACATTTCGAGTAACCTTATACTGCGAATTTCATCAACAACTTGCTTTCCACTTGCATTTTGCACTTGTAGGTGAAAGAAGAACAATGGAGCCACATGAAGGAGATATCTGCATTGGTTTGCTTTGATTTCATTTGATTTGAATATCTTGTCTTTATGTCTTCATTGATTGGATTGGGATTGCTTTCATAGCAGCTTTAGGTTTTGTGGTTGTCCTAATTGTTATTGTTCTGATGATTTTCAATTTCCTGATCTACATTTTGGTGAACCCGACATGAAACTAAACCCCTTAACCATGTTTTGAGTGCTTTTGAGCTATTTGCAGGTGAAAAACTCAAGAAGCAGGGCGACTCGGAGCTCTCTAGGCACTTCTGCGCCTGTGTTGATGGGTTTTGCGCCTGTGTTGAGGCATTCTACACCTGTGTTGATGGGTTCTACGCCTGTGTTGAGGCATTCTGTGCTTGTGTTGAGGCATTTTGCGCCTGTGCAAGGCTAGAAATAGAGGTGAAATCAGTTGTTTTCACTTGCAAATTTGTTTGTTTTCATTCTGTTTCTTGCATTCTGGTTTTTCTTTGGTGCTAATTCTCTGTGCAGCATCTTGGCGTTACGTGTGATGAAGACTAGAATGCAACTACTAACGAATCTTATGTAGGACGCGGTCAAAGGCTCTCATTAAAACATCTTGCTTGCGATTTTTAAAGTAGTTGCACATTTCATTTCTTAAAGGTTAATGAACACCATGCATGCTTTGTCTATTTTTAATTTGATCGGATGTTTTAACCCTTAGAACTGGGCCTACCTCCCAATTTGCCTGGCACTTCGCATAGGCATTGGTGAGAGGGAACGACCCAAAGTGGTGATGGGCTAAAGCCAAGCTCTTTCGAACCACTCTAAATAACTGTGGATAAAACAAAAGTTGTAGACAATAGGTTTTGGAATGGTATTGCGACGATTTATTCGTCGGATCAATACCCACCCGAACGAATGCCCTTAATAGAATCTCTTGTTTTTAGATGCCAAAATCCTTCTATCTGTTGGCTCAAGCATTGTGATACATGCATGCTGAAGACACCTCTCATGTACTCCTCAGTTAGAGATAGCAAGTTCTTGGGAAGTGATTCCCCTTGAACTCGAAGCTTGGTATGCCCGAGAAGTGAGTGCACTATAAGGGGGAGCCAGTGCTACCAAGCGTCTAGCTATCTGGCTGAGTGTTGTATTTTATGGTTAGAGGATTCAATAGATATTGCCCTTGCCAGCCATAGGATTTCTTGTGAATGTGCTTGATGGTCTTGAGTGAAAGTCAAACAAACATTTTTGTCTTCCGTAATTGTCAAAAGTTAAATCAAGAACAAACTTTCAAAAGTGCTCATAATCAACTTGGGTTTTCAAAATCAACAACCTTCAATTCAAAACAAAATCCAAACAAAAGTCCAAATTTGTCCAAGTATTCATCCAACATTTGAACATGGCTTGTCAAAACATTGAATACCTTTGTTTCAAAATTCATGTCACTTTAGGCTAGGTTTTGCATAGTCCAACTTAGGTCCTAGGACATATTGTCATCTCCCTTCATTTTAGTCCTTTTCATTGCAAGCGTCCTCATTTTGCACTTAGGTTCAAAATCATTTCCCTAAGTTTGCATTTCATTGTCATATCCAAGCTAGATTTCCATTTAGGTGACATACGTGCATTATCCTTGTCATGCTAAAATTAGGTCTTGCCTAGGTTGCATTTTGCATATTCCAAGTCATTGGTCTTCGCATATCCTTATCATTGTATTGTCATCTTGTCTTGGCTTCATCTTGTCATATCATATCCTTACATCATTTTCATGTCATATCCTAAGTCATTGTCATAATCATTGCCTTCTTGCATTTAGTCTCAAAAATTTGGTTTGTCAAACTTAGAAAAATCAAAACTTTGGATGATACCCTAAGTTGTTGTTAAGGGAGTCTTGACCTTGTCTAAAATTTGTCCTTTCATTAATATCATTTTTTTCAAACCTAGCTTAGTATCCAAGCATATAGGTGAGACATTGTCAATTTGTCCTATTGTCATTTGGTCCTTGTCAATTTGTCCTATTGTCATTTGGTCCTTTGTCCTTTAAGGTCTTGGCTTCATTTCAACTTCCCAAGGTTGAGTCTTTAGGTTTTCATTCCAAAAAGTTTGTCCAAATCTTGAAAAACAACAAAAACATTAAGTTGCATTGTTATCCTTTTAGGTTGCATTTGTTAATCCCATTAGTTGCATTGCATAGTGACATGTTTGTTGAAATGAGGTCTCAACCTTCTTACGAAGCCATGTCATCACAATTGAGCAATCAATCATGTCAATCCAATCTCTACATGTCTCAGAACTTGGATCAAACTTATCATGATGATGTAAATGTCCAAATACAAAAACTAGAGGAGAAACTAGCTCAAGAAAAGGAGATTTTGGAACAAAAAGTGAAAAACACTGAGAAGAATAGATCACTAATGTCCAAAATGTTTCAAAAATTTCCAGGTTGAAATCCAAATATTGAGCCAATTGATGTAAGATCTCTTATTGAACGATCAAACATACCAGATCTCCTCTCACAAATAGAGATGATGAAACAATTTCAAGAGAAGAGACAACAACATTATGTGCCTTCACAACAAGAACAAGAAGGTGTTTACTATCAATCAGATTTTCAACCATCACAACCAATTGTTCAACAGTTCGAACATTTCCAACAGACACAACCAATGGTCCAATTTCCACAATATGTCCAACCAACTATACAATGTCCACAAATAGTTCAACTAATGGTGGAATATCAACAAGTTCAATCAACATATCAATGTCAACAACCACAACCAAACATTCAAAAACAAAACTTGCAACATGCACCAAGCCAAATTTTGAACATGTCAAACCAATTTGATCAACATCTAGTTTGAAATCAAAACATGACATCAAACCAGAACCAACTCCTTTCCAAACAAGTTCAAATTCCAGATACAACTATGTCAAAACCTCAAAAGAAAGGTGGCCTTATTGCAAGGATCTTAAGGAAATTACCAAGTGAGTTCTTTGAGGAAGATCAAGATAATACACTTATGTCTAGAAATGCCTCATCCCCCCACAAACAAATTGACTCTCCAGTGGCATCTATCCCTACACCTTTAGAAGTTTCACAAGAACCTTCCATATTGTCCTCATCAAATAATACACCCAAGGATGAAATTATCCAAGGGCTATCCATAATTGATTGCCAAGATAATCCAATTCATGATGCACATCCTTGTCATGTTTCAGAAATACAAGACCCAATGCCACCATGCACTCTATTGCCATTACCTATTTTAGAGGACCCCATTCGAAGTCCCTCTTCCTCATGTTCAAGCATTGATTCCTTGCCAGAATCCATCACAAATGTTCAAAGTGCATTTCCTTCATGCCAAAACATTGATCCCTTGTCAGAATCCCCCATGCATATCCAAAGTCCAACCCCATGTCAAGAGGATAATTTAGAGCATGAAGAAACGTGTCTTAAAAAAGATCAAGATCAAGATCCTGAAACCTTATCATCCCATCCAATTGTTGACCAGGACCCCATGTTCCTAGGCACTCATGATGATTCCCCTATTCTTGTCCATCCTATCCAAAGTCCTATTGACACTCCATTCCCCGAGCAAGATCAAGATATCCTAGTCCATCCAAACCCAAACGATCCCCTTCCATTTCATGAAAACAATGTCCTTTCAAATCCCATTGACATTCCACTTCCTAAGAAAGATCAAGATATCCCTTCCATCCTTTCCGATGATCCCATTAAAAGTCCAGCGCAAAGCACCTTTAAAGAGGATTCCAATGATCTTCCTCCTTGTCAAGATCAAATTATTCCTTTAAATCCTCCACAAGATCCTTTTGTTCCTCCATCTCCTTGTCTTAATGCTCCATATACACTCCAAGATCGCATTTCTTTTGATGATCCCATTATTTCTCCCATTCCATCTCTTGAAGAGCTTGTCATTGAACCATGTCCACTACACAATCCTAGTCCCCCTCATGATCCTAATTCCCCTCATGATTCTAACGTGTCAGTGCAAGATGTTCATGAACCCTCGACATGCATAATGGGTTCTTCCACTTTGGTGCAATCTGATCCACTTCAAGATCTCATTATTTCTCTCATATCATATCCACCTCATAAGGGACTCACATCTTCTTCCCAAAGAAAAGAGTATCCTACAAGTCAAGATATTCATAAAGGCAAAGGAGTAGATCTCCATAAGCAAGAATCCCTTCATGTTAAAGAAAATATTAAGGGTCATGGCCTCAGTGAAATTCCTCAAGACATGGGCACCCCTACTAAATCCAACATCCCTTCAAAATCCAAACATATCCCTTCCCCTTTATCCTTTCCATCCATCTTATGTCCTTATATCCCTTCGTCCCCTATGCAAGGTCAGCAAAGGCACAAATCCTTGAGTAAATTTTCTCCATCCAAAAGACCTCCATTTCATTCATATCCATCCATGCATTCTTTTCCCCCTCCAAGAAATTTGGATGCCAAGTATAAAAGTCATAAGTCTCAAAATCTACATGTATTCAAGGATCAACATGTCCAATCTAATCAACATGTTTGTTTATGGTGAAAATGAATACAATAATAACAATATTGAAAGGCTAAATGAATTCAACCACCAAACCCTAGCCTAACAACAACAAGGATCCACCATAACATATGAAGATTACCTAAGACAATGCAAAATAAAACAAAATCACAAAGATTATACCATCACATGTCCAATAGGGTTTTGATCTCCATTCTTCCTATCTCCATTGATCTTGCTTGATATATTTGCTCTCAGATTTTATATGCACAAGAGCTCAACAAAGAATGGAATGTGGTTGCAAGTAGGATCATAGTGTAGTCAATTGATCAAGTAGTTAGCGTGAGTGATTAGGGTTTGACAAAGAAGAAAGTATCTCCTTAAATAGAAGACACAATATGAAATGGAGGGTTAAGATTGAGAGGTGTAAAAAGGAGGTCGGCTAGGATTAGAGGGTAGGTAAAAGAAATACCAAAATAATGAAAGGGGTAGGTAGTGTATGAATTAAGAGATGAATGACATGTGTCATGTGTAGAAAAAGCTAATGAATTAATTAAATAAATAAAGATTTATTTAATTAATAGTAGAAGTGGGATCAATTAAATAAATAAGATATTTATTTAATTTAGGAAAGGGTAATTTAAATAAATAAATGTATTTATTTAAATGAGAAATAAGGCTAGAAGAGGATAAATGAATTAATTAAATAAATAAAAATTTATTTAATTAATAGAAGAATTAGGCTTAGATAATTAAATAAATAAAATATTTATTTAATTAGACATGACAATTTTGGGTGTCTACATTTTGCCCCTCTTTGAGACAATGCGGCTTGTCGCGTTGTTTCAAAGAAGATAAGATGAACTGATACAGAGTTGCCCCAGTATGGGAATAATATGCCCCCTCGAGAGATTGGATGAAAATGTCTGAAAAGATTGCAGACAATCTCTCGATAAGAAAGAAAGGCTAGAATGGATTGACCGAATAAAGTGACAAAGTCACGGGATGAAGAATACTGACTCGGGAAATGAAGGCGAGGGCTAGGGTAGGTTATAAGATAGACCACGGGCAAAAGACATCCTCATTGTCATCCACACCCTTACGAGATCACAGTGCAGAGCAAGAAAAGAGCAGCAGCAGTCAGCAGCGATGGCCTTCGTACACGGATTCGACCGCGTTCGCCGATTCCAGAGGCCAGCAGAGGCAGGAGAGCCGGTAAGTACCACCAAACCTCCTTGTACTTTCACGCATTTCAATTTTTGTCATTAATGCTCAGTAGGTAGCAATAAATGTGCTAGGAATAGGACTTTAAAAAATGCAAAAACGTAGAACCGCGTCTGTGTCGGTGCCAGGCGCGTCTGTGTCCAACAGGCGCGTCTGTGTTGGTTCCAGGCGCATTTACATCTGGGACCGCGTTTGTGCTTGATGCGGGAGCGTCTGTACATTTCAGACGCGTTTGTGTCCTGTAGGGGCATTTAGGTTCTGAAGTCGCGTTTGTGCATGATGTAAGCACGTTTATGTCCAGAAAGTGCGTCTGTGCTGCAGAAGCGCGTTTGTACAGTCAAGAAGCACGTTTATGAGTTTAAAGCGCGTTCATGTCTTAAAATGTATGGTTTCAGTCTTCTAGGTCAAATCGACAGTTCTGTGAGGAACATACGCTGTCGATTGGATAAGCTGTTGAGAGGATACACTCAAACAGGTCCTCTAGGAAGACTAGGATAGATCAAGGCACTTTGTGATGAACAGGGAGTACCAAGATAGAGTACTTTGTGATGAACAGAGAGTACCCAGAGTGTGAGCAGCACTTTGTGATGAACAGGGAGTGCTAAATGTGAGTAACACTTTGTGATGAACAGGGAATGTCACACACGTAGTACTTTTTGATGAACAGGGAGCACTACTAGGATAGATAGCAACACTTTGTGATGAACAGTGAGTGTCACTAGGATAGATAACCATATGCATTTAGATAGCAAGTAGCATTTTGTGATGAACAGTGAATGCCACAATGACTGACATGATTGATTTGTTTGACTGCAGGAGTATCTGCCTATGCTAGAGTCACGGGAGAGATTCCCGTCTACACAGAGACTGCGACCAGAGTTGTCGTTTGAGGACAGAGCTGCGATTGAGGAGATGGGCCTCAGACATGTACTGTATGTGCCTGAGTTTCGGGCAAACATGGGTTTGCTGACTGCACTGGCGGAGAGATGGCACTCTGAGACTTGCACTTTTCACTTGCCGATGGGGGAGATGACAGTGACCCTCGAGGATGTATACAGGATTTTGCACATACCGATCGATGGAGAGCTAATCCCATACGATCGAGATGGAGACAGAGAGGCACTGAGACGGGTGTTCCAGGATCCCGGGCTAGAGATGAGAGCAGGGCATGTGGCATGGGATACCATGACCGCGACAGGGTTAGCTTTGCCAGCTGTGATCGGAGGAGCCATCAGTGGGTTCCTGTGTCCAGACAGGGCGACACGGGGGTTGGCAGTGGGCTGGGGAGGAGCACTGGAGATATTGGTGACTGAGCACACCAGGTATGCATGGGGTCCATGTGTCTTGGCACATCTGTATTATGAGCTTCACCAGTTCGTCTATCATGGATCAGTGGGACTCGGTTGTGGAGTGACACTGCTACAGGTGCGGGCATATGAGCATCTGCCGATCACACGACCTATACACTTCGGGGGCAGAGGGCATGGACGGAGCTTTGTACACCTATATGATATGATCACCTCACAGCCTCAGGTTGGCAGGTTAGAGCACTGGAGGCGTGTGATAGATGACATTGATATGGTCATCTGGAGGCCGTACCTGGGGTGCGAGGAGTGGGAGGATGACGCAGTGGAGCTGCCATATACATTCAGGAGCAGATATCTGATTGGGCGGATGCCCTACATTTTAGAGAGACAGCTGGTAGACAGGGTTGGCAGGCAGTTTGGCAGGATCCAGAGGATGCCACGAGGCTTGGGTATGTATGCTCGTACGGTCAGGGATCAGGCACAGTTCGGGCCATTGTTATCGTATGATCAGGTCGTCACACAGCTGACAGAGATGATGCTACTACCCTGGGATATGTGGCTGGAGGTTGAGGATGCAGGCATGGATGCAGAGTACTCCGCGTATTGGGCAGAGCATCCGTTTCCACGGTTGACAGATCCGAGAGAGCTGCTGGAGGGAGAGGTTGGAGGGGATGATGATGATGATGATGGTGGAGGAGATGGAGGTAGGGGCCGATGGAGGCGGAGAGGAGTAGTGGGGGAGAGGAGGGTAGCACCTCAGAGGGAGGGAGGGAGGACAGGAGGGACCAGCCCAAGTGGTGGTGAGGGGTCATGGTGGAGTGCCCCTACAGGTACCAGCAGCACAGGGTCCTAGAGCACAGGGACAGAGATAGGTGAAGGTACCCAGGCATGCACAGAGATAGGTACCTGTTCAAGCACCGAGACAGGTACAGGGACAGATACAGGGGCAGGCACCCGCAGAGGGAGAGCCACAGGCAGAGGCTGAGGGTGGGGATCCTGAGGAGGATGAGCTGCTGGAGCTGAGGGAGATCTGCCAGGGCCAGGCAGACGAGATCCAGGAGTTGGAGAGGGAGAGGGATCGGCTCATGATCAGGCTCAGAGATACTGAGCGGGAGAGAGACCAGGCTATCCAGCGTTATACGGAGGCTGAGACAGCTCTAAGGGCGGGGAGACAAATGGCAAAGGACGCAGGGGCAGGCTACGCATATGTCTTGCGAACCGGAGAGGAGATCGCCTACTGGAGGGACCTGTATTATGGTGCCATGCTAGCACATCAGCGGGCGAGGAGCTTCCATAGACCATCGCGGACAGCGACGGCTACGGGAGGGAGCCGGAGGAGACAGGCATCTAGTGGTGGGGTCATGGGTCCTCCACCACCACCAGACAGGCAGGGTGATCCTAGAGCGGGTCCTTCTAGAGCTCAGACTTCGTCGAGGCCAGGCGGCTCCGAGGGAGGGAGTTCATCATAGCCATAGAGGGCTCCCTTGTATTAGTATTTGTACCATTTTTTGTATTGTAGACACCTACGGGTGATTGTAGCCATATGATTTTTTGACATCATTGTATCATGACACTTTATGTATATATATGAGATGATTCATTTTTGCAGCAGCTATATGCATGTGTACCTATGTGATGAGATGTTCTTATGTGATGCTTATGATATGGATGCAAATATTTACATGATGCAATGCAATATTTTTGTTCTTTTATGTTTTATATGTGATGCATGATGCAAATGTGAATATATGTAATGCAGATGAATATGATAATGCAAATGTAAATTATGCTAACAGGTGTTGTGTGCAGGATGTGATGCAATTGTGATATCTAGATGTATGTATGAGATGCTTATATGTGGTAATGCAGGTGCAACTACATGAAATGCAAATGTTTTTGGTGTGTCATTATACTCAGTCATGTGATAGCAGGCTACGTGGACTCAAGAAGGACGATGGAAGTCAACCAAGAAAGGGGGATGGAAGATAGAAGATATGAAAGTGAAAGAGCTTCTTGTGCGTTATCATCATTGAGCTTTATTATGGCAAGTAGGTTATGACAATCGAGGCATATGTTCGACCTAGAAAGTCATTGTACCCGTTTGCATGGAGATAAGATAGTCACAAACAAGGAATGCCCCAGTTCACACTAGACTCATAGTGTCCTCATATCCTTGGACAAGTCATAGCATTACTAAAAGACAATCCGCAAATAGCAAAGAAAGATAGGTGACGATACCCCATCCTCGCCTTTCTAGTCAAAGACATCCTAGAGATAGAATCTCTAGTCAGAGACATCCTGGAAAAGCTAAAAGACATGTCACCAAAAAAGATGAAATCAAAAGAAAACCAAGACTCGACACCAACATCCACTATAGTCCTCAAGTTTAGTGTCTCTTGTCACTTGTATAAGTCATGTTTGATTGTGGTCACAATGTTCACTTTCACAAAAGGGATAGATTAACACTGAACCATATGTTGTCTGAGTCTGTTGACATATTTGATTTTGTTGAGGCCCATTGTTGCCACTGTGTCTCATCTGAAACTGACTGAATCCATGAAACTGATACTTTATTGCGGAGAATATGAAACTTTATTGCGGATCTGTGATGCAAATGTTGCTTTATTGCGGATTGTGCGTGAATAGACTGGAGAAAGCTAGAAGAAACTGTACTCCTCGAAACATGTGATGTTCTCAGTTCCACACCCATCACTAGACGTAGGATTTGCCTTAGCCACAGATAGGATCTAATTTATTATGGATGGAAAGGGATGAAAAGGAATGGTTTATTATGGATGGCTAACCAATCTTAGGTAGATCAATAACAAGCCATGATGGGAATGGGTAAGTTTATTATGAACGAATAGGTTGTGAGTGTGTGCAAAGTGAAGGATGAAAGAGAATCCAGAAGGAGGGAGGAGCAAAGTCTCTACACATGGCACTGGTGACCCAGTTTTCACCATGGTACTTGCCCAGGGCGCCACCGAAGTGGTTTTCATCGTTGGACGAAATTATTTCTCTTTACTTTTTTTATTTTTCAAATTTTTTTTATTTTTTTATTTATTTTTTTTGTATTTTTGAAATTTTTTGATTTTTTTGTATTTTTGAATTAAGATGTTCCGAAGAGCTATGTGTAGAACCTGCGAAGGTGCATGTTGTTGATAGGATCCTCCAAAGGTTCACCTTCTGTAGTTGAGAGCTGATATGCCCCAGATCCATATACCGCTGTGATGATGTAAGGACCAAGCCAGTTTGGTTCAAACTTGCCCTTCTTATCTCTGTCTTGCTGATTCTTGGGGTTCTCTCTAAGGACTAAGTCACCTACCTCAAATGTGCGAGGCTTGACCTTGTGATTGTAGCTGCGACTCATTCGTTGTTGGTAAGCCTTGAGATGATTAAAAGCAATTTGTCTCCGTTCCTCCAGCAGTTCTAGTTCTTGTAAGCGAGAGACCCTGTAATATTCATCGTTGATGATGTTTCGCAAAGAGACCCGTAAAGAGGGTAACTCGACCTTAATAGGCAAGATGGCTTCAGTGTCGTAGACAAGTGAATATGGTGTAGCTCCTGTAGGTGTGCGGACACTTGTGCGGTAGGCCCAAAGTGAAGGATTGAGTTGGATATGCCAATTACGGCCAGCGTCGTCGACTGTCTTTTTGAGAATTTTAAGAATTGTTTTATTAGACGCCTCAACTTGGCCATTACCTTGGGGGTAATATGGTGTGGAAAAATGATGGGAGATATGGAAGTGCTCACAGAGTTCACGAACATCCTGATTTTTAAAGGGACGCCCGTTATCAGTGATAATGGAATTTGGAATACCATATCGGCAAATGATGTAGTTCAGGATGAAGGTAGCAATTTGTTTCCCAATGACTTGTGTGAGAGGCGCAGCCTCAATCCACTTTGTGAAATAATCTATGGCTGTGATAATGAATTTATGACCATTGGAAGAAGGAGGGTGAATCTTGCCTATGAGATCGAGTCCCCACTGACAAAAGGGCCAAGGAGACGCAAGTGGTTGTAGTTCTTGTGCTGGTGCATGTATGAGGTCTCCATGAATTTGACACTGCTTACATTTCTTGACAAACTGATATGAATCTCTTTCCATAGTGGGCCAGTAATATCCAGTCCTAATGAGTTTCTTGGCCAAGGTAGGACCACTAGTATGTGGACCACATATCCCTTCATGCACTTCCCGTAACGCAATTTGAGCTTCATCGCTTTCTAAACATCTAAGAAGAGTGCCATCTAGACCTCGTCGGTATAGGATATCAGCTAGAATGACGTATCGAGAAGATTGGCGAATGAAAGTGCGGCGTTGGTTGTTCGATAGATCGGGAGGTAAGATATTGTTGCGAAGGTATGTGAATATGGAACCATATAACTGGGATTCAAGACCAACAACACATATTATTTTAGTAGGAGTGATCTCATATGACGGAACCAACAGGTTGTCTACTAGGAACTCATAGCAGGTCTCATTCTGCGGTAGATCAATTAGTGAAGCAATTGTAGCCATGGCATCTGCAGCGCGATTCTGTTCTCTTGGTATCTGCTCAAAATCTATCTTTATGAAGTGCTGTTTTAGATTATCCACCATTTGTTTATAAGGCAGTAATTTTTCATCTTTTGTTTGGTAATCATCAGTTGCTTGACGGATAACAAGTTGGGAGTCTCCAAAAACACGAAGTTCCTGGATCTTCCATTGAACTGCAATTCGTAATCCTGTTGTTAATGCCTCATATTCCGCTATATTGTTGGTGCAAGGAAATGATAAGCGGTATGATTTTGGTATAGAATCGCTTTGAGGAGTTATAAAGAGAATACCAGCTCCTACCCCATGCTGTGTGTATGAACCATCAAAATATAATTGCCATATCTTTGCATGTGATATTGTTAGAATGGATTCATCTGGAAATTCTAAATTTAGAGGAGCATCATCTATCATGGGAGCATCTGCTAATTGATCCGTGATTGCTTGTCCTTTTATTGCTTTTCTGTCCACATACTCAATGTCGAACTCACTCAATATCATTACCCATTTGGCCAGCCGCCCAATAAGTGTAGCTTTGTTGAGAAGATATTTTAGTGGATCAATTCTTGCAATCAACTTAGTTTTGTGAGTGAGCATATAATGTCATAATTTTTGTGAAGCAAAGACCACAGCGAGACATGCACGCTCGATTGGTGTGTAGTTTAGCTCGTATCCCACCAATGTGCGACTGATATAGTATACTGCTTTTTCCTTGCCGTCCGCAATTTGTTGCGCTAGGAGTGCCCCCAGTGCTGTTGGAGTAGCTGATATGTATAATAACAAAGGTTGATCTGGAATTGGTGGCATCAAAACTGGCGGATTCAAAAGATAGTCTTTGAGCGTCTGAAAGGCTTGTTGACAGTTTTCGTCCCATTTGAACTTGATGTTTTTATGTAGCAAGTGCTGGAAAGGATTACACTTATCTGCAAGTTGTGCTATGAATCTTCGTATGGACTGGAGTCTCCCTTGTAAGGATCAGAGTTGACTGATATTCCTCGGTGGCGGCATGTCCAAGATAGCCTTGACTTTTGCTGGATCGGCCTCGATTCCTCTTTTAGACACAATGAATCCTAGGAGCTTCCCAGAGGTTACTCCAAAGACACATTTCTTAGGGTTTACCCTTACCTTGTATTTTTCCAATCGATCAAAGACGACTGAAAGTATGTCCAAATGTGTATCTCTATCTATTGATTTTCCCAGGAGATCATCAACATAATCTTCCACAGTTACATGCATGAGATCATGAAAGATAGTGGTCATCGCTCTTTGATATGTAGCACCTGCATTTTTCAGCCCCAAAAGGCATGACATTCCAACAGAAAGTTCCCCATGGACAAGTGAATGATGTTTCATGTTGATCCTCGGGTGCAATTCTTATCTGATTATAGCCAGAGAATCCATCCATTAATGATAGCATTTCATGACCTGCTATGAGATCAACAATCAAGTTGATATTTGGTAATGGGAAGTCATCCTTTGGAAAAGCTTTGTTGATGTCTCTGAAATCTGTACATATTATGATGCTGCGATCTGGTTTGCTGATAGGTACTAAATTAGAGATCCATTCGGGATAATCAATTGGGCGTATGAATCCAACATCCAATAATTTCTCCAGCTCTGCTTTGACTAGTAATGCCACTTGTGGATGCATTTTCCTTAATTTTTGTTTCACTGGTTTTGCCCCCGGTTTGACTGTCAAATGATGCATTACCAAATCCGGATCTAGTCCAGGCATATCAGCGTATGACCATGCAAAGTTGACTTGTCGTTCCTTGAAGAAGCTTATGAATTTTGATCTTTCGGACTCTGTCAAGGATTGAGCCAGGAATATGTTGTGTGGAACTTCTTCTGTACCAATGTTTGTCTTGATAGTCTCCTCTACCAACATGGATGACTTTTCCTCATATGATGCTGGGAGAATGTCGAGCCTTCCATCTTCGGGTGCCTCAGAGAGGTTTTCGCCCTCAGATACGTCCTTTCTTTTTACTTTTTTGGAGTCAGATAGCGCCACAGTGTGGTTTTCGCCATAAGACCCTTGATTTGTTCTTATTTTCACATTTTTGCGACTGGAAGGTCCGACACCCTCACCAAAATATGCCATGTTGTTGAGTTCTATGGTGTATCCTGCTTTGTGGTCCCCAAGGGGAAGATCATCTCGTATGCCAAGATAGTCAATAATAGCTTCGTCATTTTGAAATGTGTCAAATTGTGTTGATCCTTCATAATCCCAGTCAATGAGTTGGGGATGAACAAGGGGAAGGCCTTTAATGTTTTCGGAATTTGCAGGGCGAAGAGTGAAGATGTGGTTATATTCGGGTATATCGAGGCAATCATCGAGGTCATCGATGGCACTTTACTCATCAGTTTCGATCGCGAGTGAATCCAAATTGTCATCACTAGTAGCGTTTTCCGGGACAGGTGTTCTCATCCTATGTGATTTCGACCTAAAACCTTGAAACAAAGACTGTGGGAAATCCCTATGAGTTGTTTCTTGACCAACTTTGAATTTTTTGTAAAATTCCTCTTCTTCTGTGGGTTCATCTGGCTCTCTGAATGTCTCGGTGAGTTCGTAGTCACTGGAGGATTTGTCTGAACCCCATTCCCATTCGTTGGAATCTGTGGAATAGTAATCTTCTTGTTGAACTTTGGAAACTTTGCTTTGCGATGCCTCTTCTATCCTTTTAGTGTGTATTTTGGAAGTCAGAAAACCAAGTCCCTTTGAGCGTTCCCTTCTTACAGTCAATTTAGGTTG
Organism: Cryptomeria japonica; assembly: GCF_030272615.1. NCBI lineage: Eukaryota > Viridiplantae > Streptophyta > Pinopsida > Cupressales > Cupressaceae > Cryptomeria > Cryptomeria japonica. The sequence continues at coordinate 669,965,328 of NC_081414.1, forward strand.
TAAGGGTTCCATGATGCCTTCTTTGCGTAACCCAAGAGGGCTTTTTCCATCATACCCGAATCTTTGTAGAATCTTAAAGCCTTTGCCATATTTCTCACAAGGTATATTGATCTGATCATGTGTGTCATCTCCAATGTCTTTGTAGAGCATTTTGTATAAATCTTCCTCTTCCAATTCGCCCCATCTTTGAAAGGTAGTAGGATCCCATTTGAGCGTCATGATGAATGTTTGCTTGTTAGGATGTGGCCTTCCAAATTCTTTTGGAGAGCTCATGACTTGTCGTAAAAACATGGTCTGATTTAGAGTGTATTCTCCCAAGCCTCTGTCTTGAAATTTGCCTTTAAGTTCACCTTGTCTTGAGGTCGAAGGTTTCAATGACTCAGGATCAATGTATGCTGAAGAAGGAGTAGCCTCACGATTACTAGGAATGATGGTCTCAGTGTGTGATCTCAAGTTATTGCAATATATGAACGGATTTGGATCACCGTTGACTGTTACCTCGACTCCATTATGAGGAAACTTAATGCATTGATGATATGTTGATGGGAATGCCCTCATTTCATGAATCCAAGGACGTCCTAGCAATATGTTGTATGTGAGATCCAGATCCAAGACCTGACAAACCACATCCTTTGTAACTGGCCCAATTCTTAGAGGTAAGGTGACTGTGCCTTTGGATGAGCGTTCTTCATCATCATATGCCTTGATGGTAATTTGGTTCTTTGAATTCATAGCTTTATCAGAATATCCCAATTGTTTAATGGTGCTCAATGTACAAATGTTTAGACCAGCTCCTCCATCTATCAAGACTCGCTTTATTCGATGCTTGTGTATGAAGGCTTCAATATGTAATGGTGAATTATGTGGCTGACTTATGGAGGCGTCATCAGCTTCTGTGAATGTAAGGGAATGTGGAATGGATAGGTATCCCACCATGGCTTGAAACTGGTCCACGTTCAGATCAGTAGGAACGGCGGTGTCTCTCAAGATTTTGTCCAGAATAGCTTTATGTGCGGGAGATATGCGTAATAGTTCAAGGATTGAAATGAGCATGGGTGTCTTCCCTAATTGTTCTACAAGGTCATACTCAGGTTTGGTTGATGACGAAGAGGTGTTTTTAGTGGAGGCACCTGGCAAAGTAATTTTACCTCGACGAGTTGTTACATGACATTCAGAGGTAGACTCGGACGAAGATCCCACACCTCTTAGAACAATCTTGGGTCTCTGAGGAGGATTCTCAGGATTTTTGTTCTTGATGGTAATAGTAGAGATATGATTGTCCATTGAGATGTGATTGATGGTTGAGTCATAGTTGTAAGGTGCTCTAGTATAGTTGGTCTGATCATCTGTGACTTGGGCTTTTCCTTTGTCATGCTTTGGGAATGGTTCCTTAAACATCTCATGTTCTTGATTAGATGAATGTCCCTCAATCTCAATGTCACCTCTATCAATGAGATCTTGCACGATATTCTTCAGTCGATGGCAATTTCCTGTCTTATGACCCTTTCTCTTATGAAACTCACAATACTCATCATCATTCCACCAATTTGGTTTGACCTTTGGTTCATATGGAGGAAAATCTGGAACTGTGATCACTTTATTTGCCACTAGCTTTTTGAAGACTGATTCAAGTGGTTCTCCCAATGGAGTGTACTTCCTTCATGATCTGGAAGTTGTTTGAGTATTCACTTGATTGTTTGTAGAACTTGATCCTGAAAAGATGAACTTGGGTCTCACTATATTGGCATCAATAACGCCATCATTGACTGTGTTCTTGTTTTTATTCCAAAATCTTGGCTTGTCTTTTCCTTTAAAGTCATCTTTGTTTTCCTTGAATAGCTTAATAACTCCTTGTTCAATTAAGACCTTTTCTGTTGCTAGGCCCTTTTCAATAACATCCTTGAAGGTGGACAAACAAGCTTTCCTGAGATCATAGCCAATATCCTTGTTAACGTTTTGAGTGAACATTTCTACCATTTGTTTTTGGGGAATTTCACAAGAGCATCTGCTGGCTAGATTTCTCCATCTTTGTAAAAATGACGCAAAAGATTCTCCCTCTTTTTGCTTAGTATTGCACAAAGTAGTGACTGAGATATCTGTTTCTATGTTGTAGGAGAAATGCTGAATGAATGCCTCTGCTAAGTCGCCCCATGACTTAATACCGGGAGGTAATTGAGAAAACCATTCCATAGCTTGATTGCCTAAGCTCTGCGGAAACAACCTCATCAAATATGTTTCTTTTGCCGCTACCTCAATGCAAGCTGTGAAAAATTGTCTTATGTGTGCCTTGGGGTCTCCTTTTCCTCTATACTTATCAAATTTTGGTGTCACAAAGTGTGCAGGAAATGGAGGCATTGGGATGCTCTTATCAAATGGATAAGGACATATATCTCTCATAGTGTATGTTGGTTTTGGTGCACTCATGTCATCCATTTTCTTTTGTAAATCTCTTATTTGTTGCTCCAAATTTCTCTTAGGAGGAGATCTATTTCTTGTAGCATACCCCATGTTTGGGACGCCAATTTGAGGAGGAGTTGGTTGCATGTATGGGTGATACTGATCGTAGACATGTCCATATGGAGGTCTATATTGATGCGGCATATATGGAGCACTTGGTATAGCTTCATGTTGAGGAACCCCATATCTATTTTGTGCATGTATACCATATTCTATAGGCATGTCATGTTCTATTGTGTTGCCCCCAAATTTGACATGAGGTTTCCTTATGTCCAAATTTTGAGTATGCCTTTGAATGTCCACTTGTTTTGATTGATCCATAGCTTGAGCATGTGATTGAGCATATCTATCTGCATAAGACTTCCATAATGGTATTCGAAGGTAAGTATCATATGTTTGAGCATGTGTATGTGGGACTTCTGGTTTTTGAAGCAAAGCTGATGGTGATTCAGGTACCATATGTGGTCCTCTATTTCCTCCACTATTAGGTCTCCTTTGATCCATATTGGAGTGAGGTTGTTGCAAAGGTCTATGTTCCATTATTTGAGACATGTCAAAATCATGAGGTATTTTAGCTCCACTTTGTGCCATCATGTGTAAGAAGTATTGTCTATCCCTCTTCATTATCTCTTCAACCAATCTATTGAAATGAGGATTCATTATGGATTCTTCTATATCTGCTGATTGTATTGAAAAGTTGTCCACATTGTCATTGTGTGTAGCATTGTTGTTTGTAGTGTCTGTGTTTTCCACATTTGGAATGTTTCTATAAACATCCATGTCAGGCAATGTAGTGTGCTCAGGATTGAAAAATAAATCATTGTCATACTCATAAGAACTCATGTTTGTGGATTCTTGAGCTTCTTTAGCTTTTCTCCCAGATTTTTGAAGGCGGGTTTCAACCATGAACTAGGTATTGACCAAGATGTGTAAGACTAGATGAAAAAATGGAAAGAGTATGGAAGACCAAGAGTTGTATGGAGTGTAAATGAATCTGAGGTGTGCTTGCAAATGTCCAAAGTGTAAGACCAAGCATGTATGTAGTAGAGTAGGTGTGACTTCCAAAGAGAGGATAGTTTCTCTTGATGAGGTAAGCTGACCTTGACCCTAAGTAAGACCAAATGAGACCCAAAGGTAAGAAACCTTGATGAGGGACCACTTAGCAAAGTGTTGTTGTATGTAGTGTGTTGACAAAGTATGATGAGGACAAGCAAGTGACCTTTTGACTCAAGTTTAGACAAGTATGAATGTAAAATGAAGTGTGAAGCAATGATGGACTGTATGAGACCCAGAGACAGGTTGAATGCTAGATGAAACCTGAAGAAACAACCTAGGAAGCTCAAGTATTCTGAAACTGATTTCTTTTGTTTGTTGGACTCTGAAATTTTTTTCTTGCAATTTTGAACACAGACGCGACTGTATCCTTCACAGACGCGGTTTCCTGACACAGACGCTACTATGTTTAACCCAGACGCGCTTCTGCGATTTTTTTGTTGATGTTTGTTGGACTGTAAAGTTTTTTGCCCTTCTGGACACAGACGCGACTGTATTCTGCACAGACGCGATTCCCAGACACAGATGTGTCTCTGTTCGACACAGACGCTTCTAAAAACATAGACGCTATTCTGCCCTTCACAGACGCGCTTAGATTACCCAGACACGGTTAAAACAGACACAGACGCGTTTCTGTAAACTTCGTGCAATTTTTCCAATCTGTGAAATTGTTTTGTTGTGACCAAATCTGACTGTTTGACTGTTTTTCGTGACAAGAGGACACAATGTTGATGACTCAATGTTTGCAAGTGTTTAGACTCCAAAAGTGTGTTGTTTGATGTAAAATGTTTTGCATACACTTGAAGACACAAAAGACACAATGTTTTGTTGTTTGGTCTTGATTGTTTTGAATGTTTAACATAAGTCAAGCACAATTCTTATGGCTGGCCAAGACAATAGTTGTTGATCCCACATGGGGTTTTACCCCCGAGGCTACGCTATTCAGAGCGGATACTTAGATGCTTGACCTCACTGGCTCCACCCTCGGCACTCACTTCTCGGGTCAGCCAAGCATCAGTCCCCATGAAAACTCCCCATGGTGAACTTTGTATCTCTACTAAGAACCGTATGTGTGTGGGCCGCTACCAGAGGTTCGACCTCCTGCCCCAACAACTAGAAGGATTTGGGCCTCTAAAACAAAATGGTGCTAGTAAGGGCATCCGCTCATGTGGCCATACATGCGGCACTTTTATCTCTGTAAATACAGAAGGCTCCCAGCCGGTAGGGGTTACGCCCTACAAATGATCAAATAAATTTGATCAAACGGGTTTATGGGGAGACATAGTGTCAGTATGAACTAATCAGCACACGTTATTCATATTTTTCACCATGAATACATTTGATTATAGTGGTTCGGATGAGGTGGGTTTTCCTCGCTACCACTTGGGTCGTTCTCTTCTCACTAGTAGTCCTAATGACCACACGGGAAGACATGCCCTCTAAAGATTAAACAAAAAGAGCCTATTGCTCAAGACACAAAAGACAATGATTCAATTATAGTGCACCAATGGAAGTGTTTGCTAATCTATGAAAACAAGGCACACAACAAAATTACAAAAACCCTAGCCAAGGCCCTGCAACAAAATTATTAGTAGTTTGGGTTGTTTCAAATGATAACCCCTTCCTGCAAGCACACAAGTTAGGTAAATTTTAGAAAAACCCAAAAGACTTTGTGAAAAGGGGCCTTCAACAAAAACGTTTTTGCTCCCCAAAGCAAGCTGCACAACTTGATTAGCTAGATCTGCAAGGATTAGTGCAAAAATAAACCAGATCTGAAACCCTAAGCGCGAAATCCGAAAACCCGGATCAAAGAAAAATTGAAAATTTTCAAAACAGTAAACACAGACGCTGCTATACAAGACACAGACGCGTCTGTATGACACAGACGCGGTTCTGTGATGCACAGACGCGCTCAGAGAACACAGACATTTTTTCCAAACGCAGACGCGGGTAGAGACTTCTCAGACACGGTTATAAAACACAGACGCAGCTTCCGGAAACCTGCAAAATAAATTTTGACAAAAACACAGACGCGATTCCTGATCTCGCAGATGCTTCTGAAACTCAAAGACGCGATCAGAATGCTCGCAGACGTGGAAATACCTAAAATGTCGTCAGAAAATGTCCGATCTGTGACTTCAAAAATGCAAAATCTGCAACAAAAATGTTAAATGCAAAGGGACAAGGGTCCCACCGGGCGTGCCAAAATGTTTATGGTGAAAATGAATACAATAATAACAATATTGAAAGGCTAAATGAATTCAACCACCAAACCCTAGCCTAACAACAACAAGGATCCACCATAACATATGAAGATTACCTAAGACAATGCAAAATAAAACAAAATCACAAAGATTATACCATCACATGTCCAATAGGGTTTTGATCTCCATTCTTCCTATCTCCATTGATCTTGCTTGATATATTTGCTCTCAGATTTTATATGCACAAGAGCTCAACAAAGAACGGAATGTGGTTGCAAGTAGGATCGTAGTGTAGTCAATTGATCAAGTAGTTAGCGTGAGTGATTAGGGTTTGACAAAGAAGAAAGTATCTCCTTAAATAGAAGACACAATATGAAATGGAGGGTTAAGATTGAGAGGTGTAAAAAGGAGGTCGGCTAGGATTAGAGGGTAGGTAAAAGAAATACCAAAATAATGAAAGGGGTAGGTAGTGTATGAATTAAGAGATGAATGACATGTGTCATGTGTAGAAAAAGCTAATGAATTAATTAAATAAATAAAGATTTATTTAATTAATAGTAGAAGTGGGATCAATTAAATAAATAAGATATTTATTTAATTTAGGAAAGGGTAATTTAAATAAATAAATGTATTTATTTAAATGAGAAATAAGGCTAGAAGAGGATAAATGAATTAATTAAATAAATAAAAATTTATTTAATTAATAGAAGAATTAGGCTTAGATAATTAAATAAATAAAATATTTATTTAATTAGACATGACAATTTTGGGTGTCTACAATGTCAAAGCAAAGAAAAATATGATCCAAAAAGAAAAGGAAAAATCCAAAAGGTCACAAAGGACCATTCCTCAAAAACAAAAGTTAAAATCTATATGGGTTCCTAAATCCCTTGTGTTGGCAATGCACACCAAGGAACCACAAAAGCATGAAAAATCAAAAACCATGTGGATCCCTAAGCGGCTCCTTGAAGCACAAAAGCCTAAAGAAACATCCAACTTGGCATCCAAAGTTGCTATTCCTCCATCCAACCCTCTCAAATTTGTTCCTCCATCACCTTCTTCATCCATTTTGGTCCCTTATGTCTGCAAATCCCTAGCTATTCCTTCATCAAAATCTCCATATCCAAAACCCACTCTTCCTCCATCAGTCCATCACCCCTCAAGGTGTGTTCCAATGTTGATCTTGCCTTCATTTCCATCCAGTGAAGCCCAATTCTTCCAATACCCTATCCATTATCCAATGCATATTTTCCATCCTTTGATCCCTTTGATCCCATCATTTGCATAAATCCTTTCCTTAGTTCCATCTCATTTTCCATATCCTTATCCTACCAACATTTTTGAGCATACTTTTAAAGGTCATGGTCCATTTTTTTTCAAAGCTACTATCCAAACAAAAATATGTTTAAGTCCTTCTTCCATCCCCTATCATGTGTCCAACTTCTATTGAAAATATCAAAATCCAAAAAAAAAAAGTGAGAAAAAAAGAAAAAAAAGAAAAAAAAAAGTAAAGCAAAAATAATTCGTCCACTGGTGAAAACCTGGCAAACAGGCACTTTGGGCACATACCATGATGAAAACCTAGCAAACAGGCACCATGTGTAAAAGACTATTGCTCCATTATCTATCATGACTCTTAGCTATACTTTCCCGCCCCCCCCCCCGCAAGTTTATCATGATTATCCTTGCCCTGACCCAATGTTCTATTTCGGGCCTGTGATTGGTCAACATCATTGTCTTGCATACTCAGGTTTCCAGTCCTTGTGCATATGTTTTGGTCCTAGTCACTGTATATGTCTTTCAAATTTTCATTGGGTGTGCGCCGCTTGTCATGATCAATTACTGGAGTTATTGCTGCATGCGGACTGGAGCTTTCTTATCAAATAATGTCCTAAAAAAATCCCTAAAAATCAAATAATGTCCTGAAAAAATCCCTAAAAATTAAATAATGTCCTGAAAAAATCCCTAAAAAGTCAAATAAAGTCCTGAAAAAACAAAAACAAAAAAATTGTAAAAACATTCAAAATTCTTACAAAGTGAAAAACATCAAAATCCAAAAACAATTTCTTTGGCATTTTGCATTTTGTCAATAAATGGTCCGCTTTGTGCATAGACAGATCATTGAGCATACATCCAATGACAATCAATCAAACATTGTGCTTTAATGAAATCATGCATTAATAGATAAACTGTTCGACCAAGCAAGCATTCAACCTGATCATAGTTGTCACATCAATCAAAATAGCATCAACATTACCATTGGTCCTTGTCAACATTATCATGGGTCTTATACAGGGTGTGGTATACTCAAAACCAGACTGTGTCCTGTCTTCGACGGGGTACCGCATTCCCTGAAACCAGACAGCATGATCATTCTTGTTTTCCACTTTTGACAATGACGATCAGACTGTTTGTTTGACTTGGTTGAATTTGTGTGTCTTATCTTTTTACTGATTTATCTTTGGCTTCGATCATGTTCCTATGTTTCTCGATGATGTCACTGAGTGATTTAGAGTGACCAGGATGGTTCATGGTCCCTTTCCTTTTTTTTTGTTCTGTTTGTTGTTTGTGGAATGTTTGTCACAAACTGGGGCAACTATATCATTGGGTGTCTGTGATAAGTACGTTCACTTTGTGAACGTTGCACATACCTCAACCCTTGATGTATGCACCCTTGGATGCTTCACTCATTCCTTGTGTGTGATGTGTCTGTCTTTTGCAAAAAGGGTTGTGTTCCAGCTCTGGCCTTCAATGCCATGATGCTCTGCATCCACTTTGCTACAATAAATAAAGGTTCTCACCTACTTATGTGCATTTGTGAAAGCAAGTTTTCCTTCATCTCTAACTGTCCTCTGTCTAATTTCTTCTTACTAACATTTCTTCTATCAGTCTTGGCAGTCTGTTCGGTCTAGTTCTCCGATCTCTAAAAAATAAAAAATAAAAATACGCTGCATCCTGCATTCATTGGTTAGTGCATTTGCATTATATCAAGCCCATACAAAGCATTTTATCCATTTCATCTTATAAATGCATCAACAACATAAACATCATTCATGCATGTTACAAAGATAGTACATAGACAGTGCATAAGTCATCCATACATAGAAATTAAACATAAGATATAACATATTGCATCCCATCATATAGTTGCATATCATATCATATATCAAAACAAAGAGAAAAATATCAGAGTACAAAATTGGACTGTCTGTCCTACGTATGGCCCGCAGGCTGAGTACATAATGTCAAACTATATATGTCTCCATCATAAGGAGCACGTGCCTCTATCACTAGGTGCTCCCTCTATCCTCCTCATCCTTTCCATGTCTTGAGGATGAAGCCCCTCCTGTCCCTAGTCCTGGATGTGGTGGTCTCATAGGTCCACTCACCCCCATGCTCCTCACTGACCTCTAAGAGCGTGGCCTGCTCTCTGTCCTCGATCGTGACCGATATGATGCTTCTCTCTACTCTGGTGGAACTGCACTCTCATATAGAGTCCTCAAATGGTGCATCTCATCTCCTGCCTCTAATAACATCTGTGCCATCTCATGCGCACTAGCATCCCTAATCGACCCAACATATTCGGTCACTTTCTGCTCTGCTTGCTGTGCCTGGGCTATCGCTGTATCTCGTGCCACTGTCAGCCTGGCTATCTCTACTCTGTACCTATCCCTCTTAGTTGACCACTGATCTTGCTCTGTCCTCAAGATAACATTTTGTGTCTCTAATGTAGCAATGTAATCATGCTAACTCACTATGGTGGCCCTACATATATGCATCTCCTCTATGCTAGTTGTCTCCTACCCTATGGGTATATCCTACAATGACTCATGATCTACTGGATCTGGCTCATCTCTCTGTGTGCACCTAGGACTCTCCTCTCCCTCATCGTCCTCCTCATCCCCCTCATCCTCATCCCCCTCATCCTTGTACCCCTCATCCTCATCCTCCTCATCCTCATCATCTCCCTCATCATCATCTCCCCCCTCATCATCTTCCTCCTCCTCTCCAGCAAGTGGGAAGTTCTCCTGTCTCCTAGGTACCAGAATATCAGGATCTGTCAATGGCACTGGCCACTATTGTGCAAACCAATGCTCATACCTCTTTTTCATCTCGACATCCACAACATCTTATCTCCAATCCCACTGTAGCTATGTGAAGTCAGTATATGCTATGTGTGGCTGAATCATCCTCCCCCATTGACTCGTTTCTCTGTGGGATCGGGCAAAGTGTGCAGTCCCTATGGGTACATCCTGCCTCTCTCCAAATTGTCATCTGACTCTCTCTGGTAGATATATCTCAATCACTCTCTGGCAATTCACTGGTCACCCAATCAGGTATCTCTCTTGTCTGCAATATGGTAGCTCATCGCCATCATCTGACCATCCAGGGCAATCATGATATGGCCTCCATGTGAAATCTCTCAACCTGTCCAGCTCATGTCGCCAATACAATATGTATCCGAATGGACCCTATCTCAGCACTCCCCCATAATAGTACACATATGGTCGATGTGGTACTACCTGTCTCTCTGCAATCGGCCGACATATGGCTATGTGTTCAAATGCCCATACCTGTAAAAGTGTGACCCCACAGCTCAAAGTCTGTACCCTCTGATATGCTATCTAATACAACTAAAAATATAGCATGGCAAGCACACATGGTCCCCATGCATATACAGTCCCCTCTGTCGCCATCTGCTCTAGCACTCTTCCCCATCCAATAGGGAATCCATGTCCTCGTCTGTCACCTGCTAATAGGCATGCCATAACCACCGCTATCACCACATATCGCTGATCATACTCTGTTGCCATGGTCTCCCAGCGGATCTCCCTCTCTATGATATCAAGGTCATCTACATCACACTCAAATAATCTGCACAAAGAGTCTCTCCCTATTGCTGGGTCGTACACCACCATCTCCCCATGAATCGGAATGCGGAGGATACGCCACACATCCTCTAGTGTCACAGTCGCCTCTCCAATCGGAAGATGGAAAGAGGAAGTCTCTGAATGCCATGACTCTGCCAATGCGCTGAGAAGTCTTGTGTTTGCCCTAATCTCGGGCATGTATGTAATGTAGTATAATCCAAGTCCTACTAATGTGTCTTTGTCAGTACTCCTGAGTCTGTATCGCAACATGAAGCAGTCGGGTCTGTTCTCCCGCACGATCAATGGATACTGTCGACTCTGCATCACAATTGGGGCACAATTTGTTAGTTTTAGGGTTTTCTCCTAAGGGCTGCATTTCCTTGTTTCATGCACCAATCAGGGTTTTCTTATCTATTTTTGACCTATCCTACCCTTATCCCTCTTTTTAGGATCATCTGCGCGGTGTTTTCAGTCAAACTAGGGTCATAAGTGCACAATTGCGCTTGTGTACATTGTTTTGCGCTTGTGCAGCATCAAGTTGCTCCTGTTTACCTTACACAGGCATAGAACATCATTACACAAGGGCAGAATGCACCCACATAGGCGCAGTTCTGAATTTTTCCTTCCCCTGTGGGCCCCGCAATGTCCCGCAATCAAGCAAAATTCATGAAATTGAACATATGAGTTTTTGAGCTACATACCGCTGCTCCTGCATCATCTGGTCATCTGTAGGTGCGTACACATTCTCCAAGGTGATCTGCCATTGGAATGTTCGCCATCTCTCTGCAAGGGTCCTTTTTCTTGAGCAACAACTCCTCCACTTTGGCTAGTGCAAATGAACTCTTTTCCTTCTCCTTGTCTCCTATATAGATCTTTGTCAGTACCTAGACGAATGTGCATTCTCTCCATCTTATGATGGTCGCGGTCTTTTGTGCATTCCACTGCTTGTCCTTTGTGCATCCGACCTTCGATTTTTGATCTGTTCAAACCTATTGTCTTCTATCATTCTTATCGATCACTTGGCCTCTTTTCTGGATTTTTCTGGCCAATTCCTCAAGGGGGCATGCATATGTCATTGTTATTGTCTGGGGAATTTTCATTATTGTTCTTTGAAACAATGCTTAGAATCACATTGTCTTAAAGAGGGGCAAAATGTAGACATCTAAAAATGGTCAATGCTTGTGGAGTCATACTTTAACATTTGCGCATTGCCTTCTTTTAGGGTTCTTGCGTCGCATTAACATTTCTTCTATGTTGCGCACTTGCTCTTTATCATTTGTGAGCATCGAGTCCTTCTTCTACATTTCTCATTTTTATCGCTTTCGAATTAGGTCTTATCGATAGCAATCTTCAGTCATGATTTTGGTCGATCTTATCCTGTCGCATCCTATTGCGTGCTCATTTATCATCATTTTGGACATCGTCAATCCTAATTGATGATAGAATTAGGGTTTTTTCCTCTTGCCAATCTTTCAATCATCTTTAGCTTGTTAGTAATCATTTCCGATTATCAACTTGTCAATCTTGTCATTTTGTGATCGATTCGTCATCGATCCTTGTCCTTTTCAATCATGTCTATTTGGATCGATTAGTCATTGTTCCTCGTCAATTGGTGCCTATCAATTTGATCTCCTTGTCAATCTTGGTCAATTTGTCATTGATTTTTGTCAACCAATCTCAATAATTTATCAACATTGGTCCTTTGTCAATCAGAATCATGATCGAACCTACATTAGTTTCTTGTTGTCTTGACCTAATTCATTGTCCTCTTATTTCTAGGGTTTTATGATTTGTTCATTTAATCATTTTCTTCTTCTTTGTGGGTTAAATAAATCTATTTATTTAGTCCTAGGTCTCTTTCATGAATTAATTAATGGATGAAAACCTATTAATTAATTCACCTAATTTATATTTCATCTTTTTCCTCAATTTTCTAATTTGCTAATTTCTCCTAATTCCTAATTTCTATTTCAATCTTGTCATAATTTGTCATAATTTGTCATACATCTTGCATAGCAACTTGCCATAATTTGTGCATAATTTGTCATACACCTTGCATAGAAATTGTCATACATTTGTCATAATTTTGCCATTCTTGATTTGAATTTCCTTTCAAATCTCTTCATGCTAATCTTATCCTATCTCCAATTTGTCTATAAATTGGATGATTTTCTTCAATGAGGGGGATCAATCAATCACATTTTTGAAATCAATCACATTTCGAGTAACCTTATACTGCGAATCTCATCAACAACTTGCTTTCCACTTATATTTTGCACTTGTAGGTGAGATCCACATCAAATTTGAAGGTGAAAGAAGAACAATGGAGCCACATGAAGGAGATATCTGCATTGGTTTGCTTTGATTTCATTTGATTTGAATATCTTGTCTTTATGTCTTCATTGATTGGATTGGGATTGCTTTCATAGCAGCTTTAGGTTTTGTGGTTGTCCTAATTGTTATTGTTCTGATGATTTTCAATTTCCTGATCTACATTTATTATTGTTGTAAATACATCAAGCCGACATGTTGAATCGGTTATTGCATCGGGCATTGTTTTATTTGTAAATTGATTTTATTGTAATATCCTTTAGAGACGACCTACTAAAATTCGTCATAGGTTATGATATAAATGTAAGATCTTATTTGTAAGATCGGTGTGGAATGCAAAAGTAAAATTGTGTGAAGGTATATGCGTGAATAAGCAGAGCTATACATGTTGACATCATTTGAAGGTTGAAGGAGGGTTTTTGTGAAGACAATCAGAACTACACCGGTACTAAATCCAGCATAGAAAGATGATAATTTGAGCAGTACATCCTTATCGGATTTAACCATCCAATTGTAGTAAGTGTGACTCCTATTTGTGATTGAGCAGTGATCTCTAGGCGCTTTGCCTTTCTGCATGTGCAGACCCCATTTGTATACACATACTATCTGCAGTAGTATCATCTGATTGTGGGTAAGGTTTCCCACCATGGTTTTTCCCCTTACAGGGTTTCCATGTACAAATATTGGTGTTATGTGTTGTGAATGTTATTGTCTTTCTGTTTCATGCATTAATCTTTATCGATACTATAATTAACTGATAAAACTGTCTACCGTCATACAAGTCTGGTTCATCGGTATCAAGCATTAAAGTTGGTTAAGTTGTTTTGGTTTGAATTTATTTGACAACTGATTCACCCCCCCCCTCTCAGTTGTCTCCAGGACCTAACATGGTGAATTTTAGTTTCTCAAAAGCTAGGATAGTCATTTGAGGGCTAGCAGGTGTTCTAGTTCATATCAGGCTAAGAAGGGTTGTTTTAGAAAAATTGTGGAAAGATGAAAGTTAAGTATCAAGAGTATGAGAGTTTGGATGGATTATCCAGTTTGTTGTCAAAATGGGGGACACAAAATTGAATATTTTGAGTTTAAATGAGTCTTGCAATCAAGTACGAAACCCTAACAGGCACCCAATCACCCAAATGTTGGTAGAAAGTGGTTTAATGGAAGTTGCCATATTCCCTTTAGTTGTGCAATGTCCTGAGCTAGTGCTAGAGTGCATCAACCGATACAACTTGGACTCCAGAGAGGTAAAAATGGAAGACAATTGAGTTTTGATTACCTTGGATCGTGTCACAATATAAAATTTATTTTGACTCCTAAATAGAGAATTGTACTCCCATTGGGATTTTGTTCTATTGCAATATGAATTTAATGCTAAGAAGAAGGTTTGGAGAAATGTAATTTCAAAAGAATGGTTCTCACCACCATAGGTGGGGTAATCAAAATTTCCCAAAATCATACACAGAAGCCACATCAAGGGGAATATTTTTGATATCATAGTCTTGCTACATTAGCTTCATGGAGATGGAGATGCTCAACATCTCAATGAATGGATGTTCATTTTTGTCCAGGTTATCTGTGTAGGGAAAGAATACTTAGATTGGGCCTCATTTATTAGTGATAGAGTACATAGTATGATTACTTCTTTTTATTTCAATCATTTTTTCTACATGTCATCATATCTGGTTTATGCCCCAGCTTGCACCAAACAATGGCCCAAACTTATTATGTTGAAGATTTTGAGGATGGCATGCAAGTATATGATTTTTACCTAGATCTGCAATTACAATGAAGTTACACCAAGTTTAGAAGGGTAAATAATGTATTCACCATGAGTCTGGTAATGGAGCTACAAGGGCACCCTAAAGTGAGGATATCTACTGAAGCTACTCAATTGATCAACCAATATGGGATTTTTTCATCCAATTCCCTACCTTCACTTACATCTAGGTGGGAGGTTTCAATTACTTTCAATTGAAATTGCCTAGGCATGTGGAAGATAAATGGGTTCTCATTGAATTTTGTAGGAAAATTCATGAGGTCAATAAGAGATGCACTGAGATAAGAAAGATCTGAATTATATTCTCCATTTATTTAGGCTTGTATACATAAAAATCTTAGTTAGAGGCGCTAAGTTATGTAAAAGGTTTGGAGAAATACACATTAGAAGAATATGAGGTCATCATATTGAAATTTTACAACAAGGGTTTTGTTAAAGGAAACCTACACTTAGGTTCAACATATAATCACGTGCTTCAATTAGAGGATTATTACCATAGATTGTGATAATGATTTGGAAATCATAAAAAGAGAATGGTCAAGACTAACCCTGAAGAAGATAGTGGACTACCAGCTTGGTTGGGAGGTAATGAGTGTAGTGGATGATAGGTCAAATTTGATTAACCCTACATATGTTTCGAATATGCAAGGATAGCCCCTAGACCCCATAGATTAGAATCAACCAAAATATGGTGATATTGATAGTAGAAGACTGGCTATAGTGAGGAGAACAATAATATGGGTAGGAAAAAAAAAAGGGGAAGCTTCAAAGGCTACCCCACCAGGAGATAAGAAGACCACCACTTTAGGTAGCTCTAGTATTGTTGGCACTTCTTTACCACCTACTCCTCAAATGACATCTTTTGTTATAGGAGGGGATGGAGGTGGTGTACAACCTCCTAGAAAGGATAGGATCCTAATGAAGAATTATGGGGAAAGCCCAAAACTTAATCTTGGGGGAGAAGAGTGAAAGAAGAAAGGAGCTAATGAAGAGGAATAGAGAAAGGAAAAGACAACATAGCAGGCTGGCCAAGGAGATAAATATAAGAATACACCGAATAACACAAAGCAAGATTGTTGGATATTGTTGAGAATTTTGTTGGAATGATGTTTTGTCATTGTTGTCAGCATATTATTCTATGTATTCCAGTGTTGCAGTCAGTTTAAATGAGTTGGTTTGGCCAGTGTGTTTTTAGTTGAGTTTCTGCGGATTAAAGGGTTTTGAGATAAGTATTTCTAGTTGATTTAGTAGTTGTTTCAGTGGTTCACATGATGATTTGATAGAGTTGTATGGTTTGGTATTGCGATTGGTTTTTCAATTGTTCTTATTATTTGGTATTCCGGATTTTTTTTCGCACATTTCTTTGGGATTGCAATATCTATGTTTGCAGAATTGGGAGATTGTTTGGGACGTTCTGGTGTATCCTTAATTTAGATGGTTCTTGATTTGGATATTCGCAAGAGTATCTTTTAGTTTGACAGTCAGTTGAGTTAGTGTTCTTGAGGTTTGGTATATTGATGATGAAGATTCTAGTAAGTGGTAATGTTGTGTATGTTGTTGCGGTAATTCATGATGCTTGTGGATGTTTCTAGATCGTGTTCTATTTGTGTTGGTGGTCTGCATTGATAATTATGCACGTTAATGATTTTTTTCTTGGTCAGATAGTGTTCTTCATGTTGATTGTGGCATGTTGCAGAAGTTTGAGGTGTAATTCTTGGAGGTGTTTCATATTTGTAGTTGTGATTTGGGTCCATATTATGTCTTAGCCAACATTGTTTTAGTCCTCATATTTCTTTGTAGCATGTGAGGTCATATTTTATAATTTGCATTGTGGGTTGAGTTGTCCTTGAAATATAGGTTGATGATTTGTATAAATTGATGTAATTTTGTATTGCGGATGTATCTGTGGGATCTACAAGTGTGTGAAAAGTGCGAATAAAGTTTTGATCTTTTGGTAGTAGAAGAGAAGTGCAAAAGAAGTATTGCAGAGCAGTATATGAGCTTAATCAAAACTATAAATAGGCATTAGGAGATTCTATTCTATTAGTTGATGATCTTTCAGATATAATCTGAATCCTTTTGTAAGATAGTGAGTCTTCCTCAAGGTCGTAACCCTTGTTGTTATTGTGATTTAAGCAGTGAGCTCTAGGTAGTGTGCCTGAATGTATGTGCATTTCCCATTGTAATATTGCATATACTTCTAGCAGGGTATCATCTTATTGTGGGTAGGTTCCCCTCATGGCTTTTCCCTTAACCGAGTTTTCCACATCAAAAATATTGGTGTTATGTGTATTATTGATGTGGTGTTGATTTGTGATTTAACTGTTAATTATTAGATCTAAATTTAAGTTTTTTGTATAGTTTTGTGCAAATTGATTCAACCCCCCCTCTCATTTTGTTGCTTGTTGCCAACAATTGGCATTAGAGATAGATCCTATGAAAGAAGCTTGACCACTTTAGGTGATTCGAGATGACAACCTAAACTTACAGGAAGGATAGTACAAGGTTTGATGGAATGAACTACTCTCTGTGGAAGAACCGGATGGAGTGTCACTTAATATGCATCGGTGAAGACTATTGGAAGATTACAAAGAATGTGTATAATGTTCCTCAGAATGGTCCTTCATCTCCGAATGAGATTAAAGAATTTTAATTAAATATTAGGGCGCAGAAAGATTTTTTGAGTTCCTTATGTTGGGACTCATTAAAATTGAGTCAAGTTTAGAGGCCCATTTCAAAATTTTGCTCTGCATGTCAAAAAAGTACCTAAATGAGTTAGTTTGAATGGCCTAGTTAGAGAGGGTAAAGTGGAGCTACTTGATTTTCAAGGGGTAAGGCTCGGGATTCATGTCCTACACCTTTCATTTGGCCTATGCAGTGATGTACAAATTTTAGAATTCAGTTTGGATAAGTTTACCAGGTACCCATTTCCAGGGGTGAGCTGAAAGTGCATTTTAGGCACAAATGCAGATTTTATTGAGTAGCCTACTTTGGGCAATTGTATCTTTTGCCCTGTTGATTGTCATGGAGACTTTAAAAATGGATTAAATTTTATGCATAAATGTGAGTCATCTTGCAAAGTTTCAAGTCTTAATGAATCCATTTGCTCAGTTTTTGAAGATCAATCCATTTGCAGTTTGTGTGGTTTGACTAGTCCTTGTTTTGACAGCTAGTCGGAACCCTATTTTGCACAAGTGTAAAAGTTGCCTCAGTGAGTGTCATGCCAAAATGTTTCTTTTGGGTTAATGTTGGTATAAATAACAAGCTATGTTTCAAATTTCAAGCCTTTGCCAATCCGTTTGATAGGTTTTCAAAAGGGTTCATTTAGCCATTGTTTTCAGTTATCCGTACTTTCAGTGTTATATCAGTTAAAGTAGTTGTTTTTATGAGTGCGCCATTTGCATCCAGTCAGGCTTTTGGTCGAACTAAGAATTCAAAGATATATTATGTACTTCAAGGTAGTTTTGTTTCAAATTTAAGGATCTACGGAGGTCATTTAATATTCTTGAGAAGGGCATCATGTGTTGCCAGAACATTGACTTCATCAGGTCCGCAGTGTCGACAAAGCCAGTTGGTCATTTTTGCCAATTAATATCTCTTCGCTCGGGACTCACCTTGAGAAACTGTTTGGTAGAATTCATGCTTGTATATCATAGTTCACGCCTGTCAGATGGCGAGGTCCAAAAAGGTGTTTTGACCACTATGAAAATTTACGTCTTCACGATTAAATGCGAAAATGTGGCGTAATTGCTTGAAGGTTGCAAAATTTAGTTTTATGATCTGAAAATGATGTCGACCGTTTCCAGAGGTATGTTTGAGGTTCATGAAGCATTTCAGAGGTTAGTTGCATGAAAATGAATTTTTGTTTAGTCGGACCCACTTTGGGGCCCGACCTGGCTCATGCCCGCGCATTAAATTTTATGGCAAAATGGTTTTAAGTGCATGCTTGTATATCAATGTCATCTCGACTACAATTCGCCTATAGGATGGTGATAGGTGACTTCAGTTTATTTGTCGTTAATGGATTGATGGATGTATATCTTGCATACTAGTTTTAAACCTCAAACAATTCAAAGAGATATCAAATTTACCAATGTATTATATAGTGAAAAATGGAAGCAAAAGTAGCAGATTTTGGGTTTTCAAGGGAGGAGCCGCCTTGTGAAGTAGCTCATGTTGATGGATACATTTGGTTACCTTGAACATTTGCTACCGAAAACTCTAAAGTAGCTAACCACAGGTGTCTTACCGGTCCAATACTCATAAGGAGTTGTATCCTTACCTTTCTTGATGAGTACCTGGTTCATTGTGTAGACTGCAGTGCTCACCGCTTCTCTCCAAAAGGTGTGGGCTACCTTTCCTTGAATCAACATAGTTCTAGCTGCTTCAACCATAGTCTGGTTGTTCCTCTCTTCTAGGCCATTCTACTATGAAGTCCAAGGGGCAGACAGTTGTCTCTTGATGCCATGTTCTTCACAGTACTTGTTGAGTTCACCGGAAGTGAATTCCCCTCCTTGATCAGTTCTCAGGCACTTGATTCTTTTACCACTTTCCTTCTCTACTAATGCTCTGAAAGCTTTGAACTTTACAAAAGCTGCAGACTTATCTTTCAAGAATGTGACCCACATCATTCTTGAGCAGTCATCAGTGAGAATCATGAATTACCTATCACCCTGCACACTCCTAGTTTTCATAGGACCACACAAATCAGTATGCACAAGATCAATCAAATTGTCAGCAGTGAAAGGTTTACCTTTAAAGGTTGAGGAAGACATTTTCCCCAATTGACACTCTCTGCACAAGGTATTATCTGGTTTTCTTAGCACTGGCAACCCTCTAACTGCCTTGATCTTACTAGCCTTCACAATGTTATCAAAGTTTACATGGCAGAGCCTCCTATGCCATATCCAGCTATGATCAAATTTGGCCATAAGACATGTACTTATATTTGTATTTAGCTGAAATAGGTTATCTTTGGTCTACATGCCAGTGGCCACCAATTCACCATTCTTTCCTTTGATTCTGCACACTCCATTCTTGAATTCCAGAGTGAGACCACTGTCATTCAGCTGGGCAACACTCAAAAGGTTGTGTCTGAGACCATCAACCCAATACACATTGTCAGCACTACTCTTTCCATTCAGAGAGATGGACCCTCTGCCTTTTACCATACATGGTGCATCATTACCAAAGCGAACCACACCACCATCATACTCTTCCAAGGATAGAAACTTGCTTCGGTCACCAGTCATGTGGTGAGAACAGCCACTGTCAATAATCCACTCATTGGAATTTTCAAACCAAGAGACAAGAGCCTTCTTGTCTAACACAACTTCCTTGACAGTAACAAACATAATATCTTCATTTTCTTCATCTTCTGA